>NC_133517.1:68512903-68816935 GCF_049354715.1 Callithrix jacchus | reverse complement strand
AAAGAGGTGAATAAATGAATAAGTGAAGGAATGATTTCTTCTCATTTTATAACTGAAACAAGTGAAAAACAAGGAGGGAAAGTAAGCTAGTCCAGCTCCGTAGCCGTTTAGCGGCACAGCTAGTATTAACATTTTGATTTCCTAACTCAGTCCAGGATTTTACTTTATTTTTGTTTCCTACAACACTGTTCTCCAGAAATCTGGCAACTCAGATGGCTTTTGACTTATCATGAGTACATTTGTTGATCAGTCTTTAACCTGTTCATGTCAATGAGAATGACTAAAATTTCATGAGAGGTAAGTGTTTACAAGTTCTTATTGAAATGATTGGTCTTATAACTCCCTAACTCCCTTTCAAGGGCAAAGATGATTGAAAATTAGTTATATTATATTTTTAAAGATATATTTAGATATTTTTCTAATGTCACTGAAACTAACATTGTTTTAGGGATTGTGTGTATTCCAATATATAAGTGTGTCACAATTTCACAATTTTAGTTAATCATTTTCCTCTTATTTATCATTAAGATTGCTTTCATTATTTTATTTCTTGGATTTCTAGGTGATAGTCCTTCATATTTCTGGGTTCAGTTATTATATGAACATTTTCATACTTTTTCAAAACCATGCAGAAAATAAATTGTTGTCCAAGATTTTACTTTAAATGCTACAAATAATTTTTTAAAAATCAGGGTTTCAAGCTCAAAGATTCTCTTCAAATCAATAACTATTGAAGATATCACTCATTTGAATTTTTAGTCTTTGAGGTTTAGGCTGGAGAGTGGGGACCCGGGGGCAGTGGCACAGGAAACGTTGGCCAATTTGAGAACAAATAGAGGCTTGGAAAATGTGTTTACATTTCTGTTCTATGTATGATTCTGGCCTTTGTAACTAGGAGGATAAAAAGCCAGAACTCACTTTGGTGGCGCCTGCAGACCTCTGCACTGTAATGACATGGGCACAAGTTGCACTGGATGCAAGTCAGCATGACTCAGCCACCCCCTGGGGGAGAGGAGGCATTTGTGGAGGGCCAGCACTTGTCCCTACCTCCTCATGTACAGTGGTGAAGAGAAGGCTCTCAGAGGTTTCTCAATCTGACAAGGAAACTTGCGTTCAGAGTTTGGCTTAACCCAATGGGATATTCCAGCCATAATTCTGGTTAGAGTGATGGCTCCTCTCCATACCTAGCATATTTGTGAATCACATATTGATGCCACCTCTTGTACCTTGCACAAGTTAGAATCACTACCACTGATCTGGCACCTCCCACTTGACAGCTTACTAATGTAGGGACTTTTAACTGGCCATCTCATTTAATTCTAGAAACAGGTTTGCAAGGCAAGGATTACTGGCTGCATTTTCCAGACAAAGATATTGAAGTTCAGCATAAACTTCAGATAAAGTTTGTTCCAGATAAAGTTCACTGAAGTTTGTGCTGCCCAAAGTCACATGGTGCTGGGATTTCAAACAGGTCTATTTGACTTCAAAGCTTATGCATTACTGCACACCTATGGGGTTCTGCAGAGAAAAGATTCTTCCACCTCCTCAGTACCTCATGGAACAGATTGTATTAGAATTATCTATTCATCAGTAATCTCATTGACTAGCTATATAATGAGCACTTACTTTGTACCAGATTCTCTACTAGTTTCTACTAACACAGTTGAATAGAACAAATTTATTATAATAAAATGGGGGGAGGGTAAGATTTGAAGGGCAGGACTGTGAGTTGCTTAAGCATCCACTCTTAAGATCTAGAATATTCTATTCACCACAGAGACTAGCTTGTCACAGAAACTCAATAAATACTTGTGGAAGAAAAGATCAAAGGATGGGTGATACATTATGAGGCACTTAAAACCTAGCTTAATGACTTGGAATCTATTATGATTTTGTTCTGTACTCACTGTGCAACTTTTAGAAGTTTTGTGCAGCCCCCTGAGACTGCCTCCTTATTTGTAAAAGTAGAGATAAACATCTTTGTCTGATTTCACTCATTGGATCACTGTGGATCCAGGGGATCAGGGGATCAACTATGGGTATCAGAGCTACTAAAAAAGGTAAATATCAGTTTTCCAAGTATCAGGAACTATAATATTTGTTGGCCAATTCAACCAATCGATATCTCTTGTATACCACATGCCAAATATAGGACTAAGGGCCTCACAAATGCTATACATTTGTGCCTTCAACAACAACACTTGGTTAACGAATGTCTCCACTGTATAGATGAGAAAACTAAGGCTCATACAGTTGAGACAGCATGCTGGAGATGACATAGCAGCTGGTGAGGGAAAAAGCTGGAATCAGATTCTCATTGCTTGATGCCAATGCCCCAACTCTGATAACTGTGCCTTCACTGACCTCAGCAGCTGCATGTGACAGTCATCCTACTAGAAACATTTCTGCGGGAACAAAAATTAAACCTCTGTTCTTAATTTTCCCCTACTAACTTAAAATCAGTCACAGGATTCCTCAAAAAGTTAAACATAGTACCACCATATGATCCAGCAATCCCACTACTGGGAGAGTAAGCAAAGGAAGTGAAATTCCTGTGTCCAAAGAGATGCCTGCACTTTCATGTTCACTGTAGCATTATCCACAGTAGCCAAGATGTGGAAACCACCTAAGTGTCCATCAGTGGATGAATAAATTAAAAAATTGTGGTATATATACACAGTAGAATACTCTTCAGCCATAAACAAGAATGAAATCCTGCTATTTGCAACAATGTGGATGGAACTGCAGGACATTTTGTTGTGTGAAATAAGCCGAGCATAGAAAGACAAATATTGCTTGATGTCAGTTGTATGCAGAATCTAAAGGAGTTAAACTCATAGAAGTTAAGAATAGAATGGTGATTACTGGGGACTGGGGAAGTGTGGGTGGGGGAGACATACATGTTGGTCAAAGGACACAAATTTTCAATTAGATAGGAGATACATGTTCAAAAGATCTATTGTACAACATGATGACTCTTGTTAATAACAACAACATATTGGCCGGGCGTGGTGGCTCACGCCTGTAATCCCAGCACTTTGGGAGGCCGAGGCGGGTGGATCACGAGGTCAAGGGATTGAGACCATCCTGGTTAACATGGTAAAACCCTGTCTCTACTAAAAATACAAAAAATTAACTGGCGCTTACCTGTAATCCCAGCTACTCAGGAAGCTGAGGCAGGAGAATGGCCTGAACCAGGAGGCGGAGGTTGTGGCAAGCCGAGATCAGCCATTGCACTCCAGCCTGGGTAACAAGAGCGAAACTCCGTCTCAAAAAAAAAAAAAAAAAAAAAAAATTATTACATCCTTAAAAATATTAGCAGAGTAGAATTTAAGCATTCTCACCACAAAAATAAAAAAATTAAAACTAAGAGATGTCAATTAGCTCAATTTACTTATTCCAAAAAATATATATATATTTTCAAATATGTCATACATAATAAACATATATATAATTTTATTTGGCAGTTAAGCAGAAAGTAATACATTTTATTTTTCTGAAAAAAAAAAAAAAAAAGAATTGGCTACAGAAAATCAATTCACTTGCTGAAAATTCCAAGCTGCACTGCTTTCAGAACCCAGAATTCTTGTGTTACCCTTAGGTCTTCACCTTCTGACTCCTTTTATTTCTGAATCCAACACCATTTTGTTCCAACAGTGTTCATCCTCCTTCATATGTGCTCGGGGTTGGAAGAGAAGAGTCCATGCATATCAAGTATGAAATGAAAATAAGGCGCTCCACCCAGATGCTCTGAGCATCGAGGGACAGCGTCGTCAGAATTCTGAGATTTGCGATAGAAGCAGCTTCCTGTTGATGCTTCACGCCAATCTCCTTTTTGGCCCACACCCTTTCATCTTTTACTTTTGAAATTCCCTCTTGACTGATTCTACTACTCCTATGTCTCTGTTACAGCTCTTCCTTCATGGTGCTACCTGAGTGGTCTTTGTTTAATACAACCAAGCTTTGTCTTCCCTGTGGCCTCTTTAATACAAGAGAGCTATAGTGTTCACTAATTTCATCTCCAGCTCTCAAACCCACCCTTGTCCCCACCAAATCCCTTTTTCCCCTGTTCACATAAGGCTTTTGAAGCCTGTTGCTGGTCTTTGAATTCTCCATGGTCTTTTCTGGATATCTTTGTGCTTCTTGATATCTAGACCTGGGCTCCATTTCTGTTTTCTATTTTGCTTGGTAAACTGCTAGTCCTTCAAGAACAAGCTCAGATATTGTTGTTTTTGTTTGGGTCATTCCAGTGAGCACCACCTCGCTTCCTCCCCTGTGCAGTTGTGGCAGTTGGTATCTAAGTCAACTGTGACACATCTTACTTTTCTGTCACCATTTGTATTTGTGCCTGTTTCTTCTGCTGGGTCATGTACTCTGTAAGAACAGAGATGGTGTCATACTCATGTTTACATGCTGTACCTAGCATGCTGCCTGGTACACAGTAGGTACTCCATAAATGCCTGCCAAGTTGAATGGAATCAAGAGTCACAGAGATAAAGAATAGCTGGCAATGACTATGTAAAACCTAAGAACGATTCTGAATTGTCTCCAGCAATTATTAAAGAGTAAAAAATGATTTTTAAAAATGATGTTATGTTGGGTTTTAAAAGATAAATTTGGAAGGTATAAGAATATCCAAAGCAGAGCAAATGACCACTTTTTGGGCAAATAAAAAAAAAATTTTTTCTCTCCCAGGACTTTGTGAGAAACCAGATTCTAATTATGTATTTAATTAACCTCTATCCCCATTGGTTTCCTATTATGACTTTCTGTTTGAAGGGTTTACAACACTGGATTGTCCTGAAGCCATGACTGAAGCTGGCTTAGTTAAATTGATTTCGATTCCTTGGGTTTACCATCAGAATTCTATTTCTTCATCAGACTTCCTTCTCTCACCTCTTCAGCTCTGCCACCTCCAGACCCTACCATCTTCTTGGTTTCTGGTGATGCCATCTATAAGAGAGGAAAGAGAAAGTGAAGAGGGAGTGGGAAAGGAAGGAAAAGAGGAAGAGTTGTGATACTTTAGAATTACTTTTTGAAAATCACAACAATGTATTGTTGACATCAGTTGTATTTCAATTGTCTTGGTACTTACTGTTGAATTGCCTTTAAAAAGGCTTTTTAGCAATTTACACTTCGAAGATGAATAAGAATGGTTATGTGACTCCACTCTTGCAAACACCACCAGATAGTCTCATTTTGAATAGGGGAGGGACAGTGGGGGGTCGGGAATTGGGGAGAGATATCATGGGGAGAAATGCCAGATATAGGTGAAGGGGAGGAAGGCAGCAAGTTACACTGCCACTTGTGTACCTATGCAACTATCTTGCATGTTCTTCACATGTACCCCCAAACCTAAAATGCAATAAAAAATTAAAAACCCCCACAAATTGTATTTAGTTGTTTTAAAGTTGTATTTATTTGATTACCTCTGAGGTAGAGTAGTCTTCTATATCTCTCTTAACCAATTGTTTTTTCAATTTTATGAATGTCCATTCAAGGAATTAAATAGATTTTAGTACTATAGTTAGACAATTGTCTTTGGGGATTTAAAATTAAAGAATTTCTCAAAATGTACCAGAGTTTCACTATAATACAATTGAGTAAAATTATTATTTTCAGCTTTAAAATGGAGTGAGTTTCTCTAATAAATATTTGCCCTTTCAGAACAGAAACAAGGTCATTTTGCTAATACTAGAAGCTAGAGCTGTATGTTAGGTACATAAGGATAATCAAAACATGGTTCCTCAACTCCAGGAGCTCACAATTTCATAAGAAGAAACATCAGAGAAATCCATTACAGTATATTATAATAGATGCTGAGATAGAGTGGACACATTGTGCTATGGAGTCTAGAGAAAGTTCATCTAAGTAAGATATGTAGCAATAAGAAAGGGTAAGGCTCAAAATAAGTGCTATGGCCTGAAGGTTTGGGTCCCCACCAAAATTTATATGTTGAAACTTAATCGCCAGCACAAGATTTTTGGGATGTGGAGCTTTCGGGAGGTGATTAGTTAGTGTGGACTTAAGGGAAATACCCTCACACAAGAAATTAATGCCCTGGAAAGGACACCCCCAAAATATCCCTCACCCCTTCCACCATGTGAAGGAACAGGAAAATGATGGCCACCTATGAAGGAGGAACTGGAGCCCTCACCAGACTGTGAATCTGCTGGCACCTTGATCTTAGACCTCCTAGCCTCCAGAACTATGAGGATAAATTCCTGTTTATAGGCTACCCAGTCTATAATATTTTGCTATAGCAGCCCAATTGACTAAGATAATAAGGCAGTACTAAGGTAATTTGAGTGAAGGGAGGAAGCAAAATGATTGTGAGGTAGGATTTAGGACTTGGGAGTGAAGTCTGAAGATGTGTGTTGACTTCCAGGTATAAGAATTCTTCTTTCTTTTTAATTTATCTTGTCTTTATCTTTCCAATGGATGCGGCAGGTAAGAATTAGTTGTAGCTTCATTCCTTTCTGTTATCATCCCTGTTGAAATAGGAGATTTGAGAGTCATGAAAATACATCAAAGACAGTCCATAAGATGTGATTGTTACTAGCAAAGTATGTATTTTTTAATATATATTTTATTGCACTTTAGGTTCTGGGGTACATGTGAAGAACATGCAGGATTATTGCATAGGTACATACATGGAAATGTGGTTTGCTACCTCTATCCCCATCACCTATATCTGGCATTTCTCCCCATGTTATCCCTTCCCAACTCCCTACCCACTGCTGTCCCTCCTCTAGTCCTCCCCCAACAGACCCCAGTGAGTGATACTCCCCTCCCTGTGTTCACATGTTCTCATTGTTCAACACCTGCCTATGAGTGAGAACATGCGGTGTTGGATTCATTCTCTCCGTCACATTGAGGTACACCTATCAAACATAGATTAGGTCTTTTCACATAATCCCATATTTCTTGGAGGCTTTGTTCATTTCTTTTCACTCACTTTCCTCTAACCTTGCCTTCTCATTTTATTTCATTGAGTTGATCCTCAGTCTCTGATATCCTCTGCTTGTTCAATTTGGCTATTGAAACTTGTATATGCTTTGTGAAGTTCTCTTTTTGTGTTTTTCAGCTCCATCAGTTCATTTACATTCTTTTCTAAGCTGTTTATTCTCATTAGCATTTCATCAAGCCTTTTTTCAAGGTTCTTACTTTCTTTGCATTGGGTTTAGAATATGTTCTTGTAGCTCCAAAAAGTTTGTTATTACCCACTTTCTGAAGCCCGTTTCTGTCAGTTCATCAGACTCATTCTCCATCCAGCTTTGTTCCCTTGCTGGTGAGGAGTTGTGAGTTGTGATCCTTTGGATGAGGAAAGGTGTTCTTGTTTTGGGTGTTTGCATCCTTTTTGCACTGCTTTCTTCTCATCTTTGTGGATTTATCTACCTGTGATCTTTGTAGTTGGTGACTTTCAGATGGGGTCTCTGAGTGGACACCATTTTTGTTGATGATGAAGTTTTTCTTTCTGTTTTTTATTTTTCCTTCTAACAGTCAGGATCCTCTGCTTTAGGACTGCTAGAGATCCACTCCAGATCCTGCTTACCTGGGAGTCACCTGAAGGGGCTGCAGAACAGTAAGGGTTTCTGCCAGTTTCTTTTTCTGTTATCTTCGTCCCAGGATACCCACCATATGTGTGCCTGAGCTCTCCTTTATTAGGTGTCTCTTTGGATATACAGGGGTCAGGGAGCTGCTTGAGGAGACAGTCTGTCCCTTATAGGAGCCCAAGTGCTGAACTGTGAGTGCTGTTGTTCTGTTCAGAGCTGCTGGGCAGGTACATTTAAGTCTGCTGGAGTGGAGCTCATAACTGCCTTTTTTTCTCAGGTGCTCTGTTTTGGGAAGGTGGGGCTTTATTTATAAGTTCCTGATGTGCTGCTGCCTTTTTTCAGAGAGAGCCTGCCCATTGAGGAGGTAGCTTAGTCACAGTCTGCCAGCAGAGGTGTTGCTGAGCTGCTGTGGGCTCTGCCTAGCTGCTCTGTGAACTTCCTTGCTGTTTTGTTTACAGAGGTATAGTTAGAACTGCCTCAGCAACGGTGGACTGCCTCAGTAATGGTGGACGGCCTCAGTAATGGTGGACTGCCTCAATAGTGGTGGACTGCCTCGGTAATGGCGGACACCCTTACCCTCAGAGAGCTGGACCATCCCAGGTCCAGCTGTACTTGCTGTGAAACTCTCAATCCAGAGAGTTTCAGATTGCTTGTCTTTGTGGGGGTGGGACCCACTGAGCCAGATTACCTGGCTCCATTTCAGCCCCCTCTTTTTCAGTTGAATGGGTGACTCTGTCTCCCAGGCATTCCATGTACCAGTTGAAATGGCACCCAGATTTGTGTGAGTTTTTGTGTGGAGACTGGCTGCACCAGCTGAAACAGCCATGCTGGAGACTTGTGACCCTTTTCTGCCCGGGAGTCTCCTAATGTGGGCAGCAAAAATTTGTTTGGAAATGCAGTGATCACTTACCCTTTGCATTCTCACTGGGAACTGCACTCCAGAGCTGTTCCTATTTGGCCATCTTGGATTGTCTCCCACAAAATATGTTTAATAAGAGTTTGTAGGTCATGTCAAAAGTACCAGGGACGAGCTGAAATTTCCATGTTGGGCCTTGAATTTAAGAAGCCTGAAAATGAAATGGGAGTAAGTGAATAAGGCATTCTAGATGAATCTGGACTCTTAAGAAGAAAAGTAAAGGAAGATAGAACACGAGAATCCATTGAAAGATGACAGCACTGAGTAAGGGAAATGATGAAACTGTTTCCATTATTCCCTGGAATATGATCAATTTTCTTTCAAAAATCAAAGAAAGATAAGTGTCTTTCTGTATGTCTTTATAGCTGTTCTTTTGACTGGATTACATACATACTTAAAGAGAAAATTAATTAATTTCAGTTGTAATAACTGCTACAAAGTAGAAATTTAAGGTGACTTGAACTACCTAATCTAATCATGGAGATCATGGAAGCCTTCCCAGGAGAAGTGAAATTTGAAAGACAGTTAACTATGCGTTATACACAGCAGAGCTCCTCACCCTTGGCACTGACACTTGGGACTGAATAATTCTTTATTGTAGGGATTTGTTCTGTGCCCTGCAGGATGTTTAAGAACAGCATCCCTGACCTTTACTTTCTGGATACCAGTGGTACTTTTGCCTAACTGTGGCAAACAAAAGTGTCACCAGACATTTTCAAATGTCCTCTGAGGAGAACAGCTAATCCAGAGGGATATGGTTGAAGTGCAGCATTCTCAGTAGAGGAAACCACATGTGCTGCTCTAAGGCAGAAAATGTGAATCTAAAGAACTGAACAGGGCTACAGGGTCTGGATCATGAAACCTCAGTGAACTAGTGGCACTAGGTGACGTAAATAAGGTAGGGTTAGATAGATCATGTACAGCCTCATGCTTGCGAAGATTTGGGAGGAATGAGATGAGTCATGTATATGATATCCTGGAATTGTGAAGATCCATATTTAACAATGTACCTATTTGGATTTTTTTTCATTCCCCCTCTAAAATCCATTTGCCTGGTCATTTTGATGGACTCAAGCTGTCTGCAAACCTTGAGCATAATTTGCATTTTGGGTCACACTGTCCCTATAGAATTTGTAGGTTTTGTTGGCTTTTTAATTTTATTGCCTATGACATTTAACTTTCAAGCTCCACTAAATAGCTTAAAAAACAAAGCAAAAAACCATCTATTTATAATCGGTTAACCTTTTCAGCTGTAGTCATTTTTTTTCTATCTTACCTTTACTTCCAGGAGCCATTGTATCATCATAAAGCCTCTCAGGCCTGATGTCTTATCTCCTTAGCTGGCCTCCTTTTCCATAAATTTTCTGCTCATTTTCCCACAGACACGGATAGACATTTCAAAGATTTCACTGTCATTTGTTTTCTAACATCATCTCATCATGAACATACTGTGCTCTGTGATGGCCAATGTAGCATCATGGAAAAATGGGCCTGTGTGATTCTTCCTCATAATTGCAGTGGATCTGTCTTTGAGAGATCATGCTAATTAAATTAACACTTTTACAGGTCTTCATCTTTTAAATTGCACTCCATTCTGCTTTGCATGTCTTCACTTTACCTCAACTCTTGACTCTACTTGCTCTTTCCAGGAAAATGTTCTAAAACTCAGTCTAAGCTTCATTAGGGTGAAGTTTCTCTCTTATTCTTCTCTGTGCCTACAGATTTGGGATTGCTTCCTGCTAACTAACTTTGTTGCTGTTTAGTCTATCTTCTGTTTACCTGAGATATCACTGTTTTGTCACAGTAGGAGTAAGCTGAGCTCTTAAACAGTGTTCTGATAGGGCTGATGGGGATTCGATTTTGGAGTAATGTTTGGACATGTAAAATAGGCAGTAGAAAAATGAAATAAACACAGTGAGTCCTGCACTGGCCATGTGACAGGAAGTGACATACCTCATCACTGCTTACCTGCCATGGGCCACAGCAAGTTGCATGGCCTCTCCTAACTTAGAGGGTGCAGGGAAGTGCAATGTTACATTTTGCCCAGATAGTGGAGAGTTAAAATATCACCTATAGCTTTAGTAACTACCATGATTAGCAGAAGCAGAGAATTCCCACCCTTATGGCTCACATTATCCATCAGGACAGCCTTTGATCAAAATATGGAATGTTTTCAAAACACGGGTGTATGGTGCCCATGAGAACACATAATAAGCAGACTTGACCATTGAAAACTGAAAGATAATATGGATTAACTAACTGAGGATGAACACAGGGATTAACTAAGTGAGGACAAATGCTGCCCAGGCAGCAGAAACAGCATGTGCAAAGGCCCTGGGGTTGGAGAGAATCTGGCATATTCTAGTAGCCTAGAAAGGCTACTATGACTGGAGGGTTGAAAGCGAAAGGAAGGCTTGCGGAAGAGAATGCTGGAAATGTAAGCTATGACTTTATTATAAACTCTTAAAGTATCTGAAGCTTGAGAGTGGTGGTTTTGTTTTGTGAAGTCTAAGAGAAAGATTTCGATGGAATGGAAAGGATGGAAGGAATGTATTGAGCACTGAATTAAGGGGATAGATGTTAGCTGGAGAGATAAGGTAAGATAAGCCCAGGAAGATCACAGCAATGACCCTTTGCAGAAAGGCTTCCTTTAAACCAGAGCTGTGACTGAAAGAAAACATACATTTTAGATGGTAAAGAGGCAACCTTGTTGTGTGCTTACTGCAGGAGTCTTAGTTTTTTTCACCCACAGTGATGAAGAAGGGAAATAGCATCACCTAAGGTGTTTTGTTTATACCTCCTGAATGTCCCACTTAATCCTGCAAGAGGCTTAAAGCTCAGAAAAATTATTACACAAGGTACAAGGGTAGTCTGTGGTGCAGCTGAGAGTCTAGTGGGTTTTGCAGTGGGCTGGCATGTGCACACCTTCTTCCCAAGGCCCAGGGGGTTGACAGGTTGAAGAAAGAGGCTAACACATCAAGTTTCCTTGAAAGAAACACTTAATAAAGACCTACAAATGAAAACTTGAGGTATAAGATGTTGGATGCCCACCCAGTTACCCCTAGACCCAGAGCTTATATACCAAAGGGAATTTGCTTAAGGGCAGAGTTTATGGTAAGTATGTCTTTACAGTAACATCAAAGTTGTTTTGACTTCAGGGCTGGATTTATCGTAAGCATGTAGAAGTAGAAATCTTCAGAACTGGAGTTGATTAGAAGTTAACAGAGTGGATTAGCATCCAAGATGAAGTTGCTTTAGCCTCCACACAGTGTACAACCCTTTAACGGGTACCATATTGCATCTTGGACAAAAAGGAGGGTTGTGGATGTATCTGATCTTCAAGGTCTAGCTATGCCTTTTTGAAAGATTAATACTTTTCAGAGAAGGATCTGGGAACCAAAACTGCATCATTTCTTCTCTTCATCTGTGTACCTCACTAAAGCTCTGTCACCCTTCTTTATGCTGACTCTTCACCAATGAAATTTCAAGACAGTTTTTCTGAATAGGATTTTTAAAATCCACAGTGTGCATACATTATCAAAATGAAGAATTTGGCCTACTTTATGTATGTGTGTGTGTCTGTGTGTGTGTGTTTATGAGTGTGTTTTGATGGTTTTATTCCTCTTGTCTTTGACCTCTTATTTTAGTGAATTTCCAAAGCACAGTAACTAAATTGCTAACCTATCTTGTAATTTGCTTACTACCATTCAGATTTTAGAAGCTGGCTCATTGACTGAGCCCACGCAATCAGCAAAAGGCTAGACTATAGCTGCTTCTCCAGTGAAAAAGTGGGAAAAGGAAGATTTGTGTTTAGCTTTGCAAGTCTCCATTGTAAATCATAATGTCAAGGCAATTTCAGTGTCTAAGCAAAAAGATGACAAAATGACATTTTTAAGCAATTTTTTTCTTTCTTCTGAGCATGCATATGGAGTTTAATTCACTAATATATTTGTCAGAGAATGATTAAAAGCACTGATTAGTTTCCTAGAGAAGATTTTAGGTTTCCATTATAGATTTTTATTAACGTATTCTGTATTAGATATGGGCTAAAAGACCTTTCATGTAATGTCTTTAGAAACACGGGAGTTTTCCAATTTGTTTTAGCAGCCATTCTATGTGATAAAACTGGTACATGCATTTATTTGTATAGTGTAATAGTTAAATCACACGTTTCAGAGTCAAGTTGCCTTGGTTTAGTTCTTGACTGTGCCATTTAATGATTATTTTAAAATTAATCAAATTACAAAAACTTTCTAAGCCTCGGTTTTCTCATTTGTGTAATGGAGGTAATAATAATACATATCGCATAGGGTGTTTGCAATACTTGCATAAAGTAATATACACATAGTTTTGCTAATAACACTAGATATTATTTCTAACATGCACAAATTTGCACACACACACTCAAATAGACAAGCAGGAAGGAGTATGCACCAGGAGGTTCCTTATGAAGTCATTGCTCTATCCAGGACACGTTCAGGAAACCAGACGTCAACCAAGGAAAACCTCTGTGTTTCAGTAACTGAAGGTCTAAGGAAGATACTGCGTGTTGGGCTAGATGAATAAGTCATAACGTCTGCCCTCAAAAGTTGGGATTCTAGCAGGAAAGACAGATCACCAAACTCCTGCAACAAGGAGTAGGAGGAGGAGAAACAGGAGGAAAAGAGGGAGGTGGAAAGAAGTAAGGGTCAGGAGAAGCAGGAATAAGACAATGAGTAGGAGGGAATAAGACGATGGCAGGGAGGACAAGAATCAGCCTGGAGAGGTCTCTTTGTCTTAGGAGGAAACCTATTTTCTACTTATGTGAAAAGTCATGAATCCAGATCAAAAAGTTGACCAGAGTAGAGGTGAAGAAACCATGATTTTAAAATCATTTAAATAAACTGGAGATAAGTCCAATAATCAAATATTACTCATAACTAAAAAGAAATGACTCTCAACCTATGAAAAGCAGTGAAAAAATCTATAAATTACTAGGTGAAAGAAGCCAATGTAAAAAGGCTGCATGCTGTATGATTCAAAGTACAGTTGGCCCTGGAACAACACAGGGGTTGGGGTGCTGACCCTGCCCAGTTGAAAATCTGAGTGTAACTTCTGAGTGTCCAAAAACCTTAACAACTAATAGCCTACTGTTGACCAGAAGCTTTTCTGATAACACAGTTGGTTAACACTATTTGGTATGTTAAATGTGTTATATACAACATTCTTACCATAAAGCACACTAGAGAAAAGACAATGTTATTAAGAAGATTATAAGGAATAGAAAATACTTTTACAGCACCATCCTGTATTGTCAATACTGCACGTATATGTCATTTGTTTATAAGATGAATCATCTATCTGAAATAGGAAACCTGAGCAGTGTAACCCCAATCTACAATCCATATCAAACAATTTGACTTTTTCTTGTAATGTCACACCTTGTTTCTTGGGGGCACTTCCAGCATCATTAGTGGCACTTTTTGTGGGTCCCACGATATTATTCAAAATTTATGATATTGCACTAATTGTGATGAAAAATCCCTGAGATTCATGAGATTACTTTTTGCTTTGATCCACAATTTTCTGGGGAGAAGAACTGCTCATAAGGAGATGATTAGCATCACATGGTGTTTTAAACAAATACCTGCAACATGAGCTCACCACAGTAGCAACAGGAGGTGGCTATGAAATTATTACAGTAGTGGGCCGGGCGCGGTGGCTCATGCCTGTAATCCCAGCACTTTGGGAGGCCGAGGCGGGTGGATCACGAGGTCAAGAGATCGAGACCATCCTGGTCAACATGGTGAAACCCCGTCTCTACTAAAAATACAAAAATTAGCTGGGCATGGTGGTGCGTGCCTGTAATCCCAGCTACTCAGGAGGCTGAGGCAGGAGAATTGCCTGAACCCGGGAGGCGGAGGTTGCGGTGAGCCGAGATCCCGCCATTGCACTCCAGCCTGGGTAACAAGAGCGAAACTCCGTCTCAAAAAAAAAAAAAAAAAGAAAGAAATTATTACAGTAGTATAGTAGGTACTACTCTTAATTTTATGCAGTTATGATTTAATATTGCATTTTCACATTTGTTTACATTTCTGTCAATTGCAAGTGGTGCCATGTTTCTCTGTGAGCGTTTGTGTGCATAAGTTTTGAAAAATTTTAAATTTTTATAATTGAATTTGATAAATTTCCTTGTGATGGAACCAGAAAAATGTAACACCTTTTTTCTGTAATTACGTTCTCAGTGTAATTACCTCTCAAATGTAATTACCGTCTCAAAATTTTTGGAAATATTGGGAAGGACCTGGAATTTACCTCAGAACATTATATTTCAATTCTACATTAATGGAAAGGCTTGCTATTTTGGAGTTGACCAGGTTTGGCAAATCATTAGAAAACAGCTTCACATATGTCATAACAGCTACATGCAGTTGGGTAGCCACAAATGAAGAAGGTTAATCAGATCAGACAATTAGAGAAGACATTCTTAGAGACAATGAATTGGAGTAAGTGTTTGATTGTTTTTTAATTTGTTGTTCCGGCTCCATTTATTGTAAAGACTTCTCTTGTCTAACATCCTCTGATACATTTCTGCAATACATCAGGGGTATACATACATTTAAAAATTGAATCTGTTTTTGTTTCTCCTTCGTCTTCCACTAGTTTATTTCTACCTATCCAAAAACTGCACTATCCTAGTTAGTATAATTCTATAACCTGGAGGGTATCTTTCTAATTTTTATTAAACAGTAACTTTGCCATTATCTTCCAATTATATTGGAAAATAATACACTTTTCCACTTTTTTTTTTTTTTTTTGAAACAGAGTCTTGCTCTGTCATCCAGGCTGGAGTCTACTGGTATGATTATGGCTCACTGCAGCCTCAATCTCCTGGGCTCAAACCATCCTCCTATTTCAGCCTTCCAAGTAGCTGGGACCACAGGTGAGTGCCACCATGCACTCACCTGTAGAGATAGAATCTTCCTATATTGCCCAGGCTGGTCTTAAATTCCTAGGCTCAAGTGATCCTCCTGCCTCAGCCTTCCAAAGTTCTGGGATTACAGACATGAGCCGCCATATCCATTTACGTTGGTTTTAAACACCATCCAACCAATTACTGCCAGCCACCTACTATGTAGCAGATATTTGGCTGCATCATGCAATAAACAGACAAACTTCCCATCCTTCTGGACCTTACAAATTAATGTGTGTGGGGAAGAATAGGTACAAACAGTAATAAGAAATAAATTATATTATAAATAATACTAGGTAAAAAGGACTATAACAATTATAGATAAGGCTATGTAAGATCGAGATAATGTGGTAGAGGGGTTTGAATTCTAAATATGGTGGTCATAGGAGACTTCTAATCAGCCTGTCAAATACTTGAGAACATTGCTCATATTTTAATAGAGAAGACTGATGTATCTATATCAGCATAAAATATATTTGAACATCATATCTAATCTAAAAATTTAGCTCACTTTTCATTCTACTAGGGTGTGCTTTTAGGCTTGTAAACTAAGTATTTGAGTTTTCCCTCTGAGTGTCTTATGTTTAATTTCTGCATAATTTTAAATGAAATTGTAATTTTTTAAATTTGTTTTTTATTTATTGCTATGTGGATAGGTATTTAATTTTTAGTTATCGGTCTTCTTAAATTCTTATTAATGATAATAAATGTGTAAATTGAAATAAAAATCTTTATGAAAATCATTTATGTAGGCATAACTTTAAAAATTTAATTCCAATATCATTTATTCACTAATTAATTGTTTCCCTTGTTACCCAGGACCTAAAGTCAGTGGTGATAGCACACAACCTGGTCTTCTTCCTAAAACCTAACATTATAGGCTGGACAAGGTGGCTCATGTTTGTAATCCCATCACTTTGGAAGGCCAAGACTGGAGGATCGCTTGAGCCCAGGAGTTCAAGGCCAGACTGGGAAATATAGTGAGATCCCATCTCTACAAAAAATATAAAAATTAAACATACATATTATATATAAATAATATTACATAAATATATATGTATATATATTATATGAATAGATATATTTACATATGATGCACATATATGTCTACATACACAGATATACATACATAACTACATAACAATATGTAGAGTTGTTCATGATAGTCTCTGAGAATCTTTTTGTTTCTGTGGGATTGGTAGTAATGCCATCTTTGTCTTTACTGATTGTATTTATTTGAATCTTCTCTATTCTTTTTCCTTTGCTTCTTTAGCAAGCAGTCTTGTTTAGCCTTTCAAATAACTAACTTGTTTTTGTTGATTCTTTGTATGGATTTTTGGGTATCAATTTCATTTAATTCCGCTCTGATATTAGTTTTACCTTTTCTTCTGGTAGCTTTAGGGTTAGTTTGTTTTGTTTTTTTTCTAATTATATTTGGTGTGATATTAGATTGTCAATTTAAGATCTTTCTAACATTTTGAAGTAGGCAATTAATGTTACATGCATTCCTCATATATTACTTTTGCTGTATCCTAGAGATTTTGACATGTTTTGTCTCTGTTTTCTTTGTTTCCTAGAAATTTTTGAAACCTACCTTAATTTTATTATTTACACAAAAGTGATTCAGGAGGAAGTTGTTTAATCTCTTCGTAATTGTGTGGTTTTGAGAGATTGCCTTGGTATTGATTTCTGTTTTTATTCCACTGTGGTCCAAGAGTATCACTGGTATGATTTCAGTTGTTTTGCTTTCATTGAGACTTGCTGTATGGCTGAGCATGTGGTTGATCTTAGAGCACTTTCTATGTGCAGATGAGAACACTGTCTACTCTATGACTGATGGGTACATGATTTCTCTAATACTGTCAGTGGGATGGTGACATGCCCCACTATTATTGCCTGGCTAAGTCTTTTTGTAGGTCTAGAAGTACTTGTTTTATTAATCTGAGTGCTCCAATGCTGGGTACATATACATTTTGGATTGTTAAGTCTTTTGTTGAATTGAACACTTTATCATTTTGTAATGTCTTTCTTTATCCTTTTCTACCATTGTTGATGTAAAGTCTGTTTTAGTTGATATAAGAATAGTGACCCCTGCTCTGGTTTTTTTTTTTTTCACTTGCATGATAGATCTTTCTCCAACCTTTTACTTTGAGCCTTGCATGTTGTTATGTGTGAGGTGGGTCTCGAAGATAGCAGATAGATGAGTTTTTTTTTTTAATCCAACTTGCAACTCTGTGTACTTTAAGTGGAGCGTTTAGACAATTTACATTCAATGATAATATTTACACGTGTGGTTTGGCTCTATCCTGAAGGATGAGTGGAAACTTTCTAGGCAAAGAGATTTAGTGGGGTTAGGAAGGTATTACAGGTAAAAGAAACAGCATAAGCAAAGACATGATGGCATGAAATAGCTTGGTCTGACAGAAACTGTAATAAAGGCTGGACATAGCAGGCTCATGCCTGTAATCCCAGTATCTTAGGAGGTCGAGGCAGGAGGATCACCTGAGGTCAGGAGTTCGAGACCAGCCTGACCAACACGGAGAAACCCCATCTCTCCTAAAAATACAAAATTAGCTGGGTATGGTGGCACATCCTTGTAATCCCAGCTACTCGGGAGGCTGAGGCAGGAGAATCACTTGAACCCAGGAGGTGAAGGTTGTGGTGAGCTGAGATGGTGCCATTGCACTCCAGCCTTGGCAACAAGAGTGAAATTCCATAAAAAAAAGAAAAGAAATTGTAATAAAGCGGACAAAATGAACATGACTGTATTTATTGTTAAAAGCTATACTACACAACCATGGGAGAATCCAGAGAGCCCCATTCACATTCTAATTACCTGCTACTTTTTAGAAAATCCAGACAACTCAATCCTCTGCTTTCCTAAACCTTAGGAAGTGATAGCTGGGCAAGAGAAGGTGGCGTTAGAGACAGGTGCTCTCCAAGGCAGAAATATAGGAAATATAAGAAAAAAATATGTAGTTCCTTCAGTAGGTTTGGAGACTGAGGAATAAGCAGCTAATATCTTGCTATGGTTTGAATGTTTATGTGTCCTCCAAAATTCATGCTGGAACTTAACTTTCCAGGCAACAGTAGTAAGAGGTGGGTCCTTTAGAAGGTGATTGGGTATGGAGGGCTCCGACTTCATGGAAGGTCTTATTAAAAGTGCCGAATGGAACTAGCTAGGGTTCTTTTTGCTCCTCTGCTTTCTGCCAGGTGAGGACAGAGTATTCTAGGTGCCATCTTAGAGTAGAGATTTGTCCTTTACCAGACACTAAACTTGTCAGCATATTGATTTTGTACTTCCCAGTCTCCAGTAATGTGAGAAATAAATTTCTATTGTGAAAAAATTACTTAGTTTGTAGTGTTCTGTTATAGCAGCACAAATGGATTAAGACACAAATCTCTTCAGTGTTTGATTTGGTGGTGGGTGAACAGCACTGCTGTGAATGGAACACTGCATTGTGAAGAAGTCCTGGCTTGGAGGTCTCTGTAAGAAAGCCAGGGATTTGGTTAACTTAACAGGCATTTGAGCATCTGAGCTCAGGAAGAGGTCTAAGAAAGTAATATAGATTTGGGAAATTAATGACTGATAATAGGTGATTGAGACAATGACAATGGAGAAATTTCCCTAAGATTCTATAACTAACCAATGACAAGGGACTCAGAGTCTTGCAGAACATCTACGTGGAACAGCTGAGAAAACTCATAAGAACACTAAGATGACCCTTCTGCATAGAGTCCTCTTTCTGTAATACTGTGCAACATTTGTACATGCCTCTTCCATGTCGGTGGCCTGAAATAAATAGATATTTTAGGTCTAGAATAGAACTGAACTCTCACCTATCTTATTTTAGCGTCTATAATTCTACTAATACAGCTTGTGTCTATGGGTGTCAGCCATATTCACTGTTGAATTATTTTGCATTTATAGTCAAACTAAAACCTTTGAGTTATGTTCTTATTAACTGTTATGAAGCTATGTTTCTGTAACTTATGCTATTTCAGTACATTTTTGACCTTAAATGTAAGCCTTGTCTGCATTAACTGTTTTATCTTTTGTTCTTGTTTAAACCAGCAAGAAAAAAAATGATGTCATGTTTATTCCTTCAATATAGAAAGTAATCTTTATGATATGCTTATTTCACATTGCATGCCTATATCAAAACATCTCATGTACTCCACAAATATATACTCCTATATGTACCCAATAAAATATTTTAAAAACAATATAAGAAGTAATAGAAATAATTAATAAAAAATCACTCAAGATATTTTAGCTAAAAACTGTGATTTATAACGCCGAGTTTCAATTATCTGGGTGATAAAAACATGTTATTCTTTAACTTATTCTATAAATATCTTCTAAATGTCTGCTATTTGCCGGGCACTATACTGAGGGCTGGGTATTTAGGAATATAAACATTCTAACATCTTTCCTCATGGGGTATGTTCTCAAGTGGGAAGACAAATTCTAAGCATATAAACGTAAACATGTAATTAATATCATTTAAATGCCATGAGGGGACATTACGGGTTCCCATGAAAAAAAAATATCAGGGGATCTACTTTGGATAGGTAAGTCAGGGCAGGCTTACTTAGAAATGCAGAAGTGACATTAAGCTGAACCTGGGAGTATGACTCTGTCCTAGCCAAGTGAAGGTGCAGTGGATGGGAGAAGGCAACAGACAGTTTTGAACAAGTGCAGTATCCTGAGGCAGGAAAGTGCTTGTGTCTGAAGACCCAAAAGAAAAGTAAAGCAATTGGATGTCAGCAAGGGGGTGACCCCAGACATGACTGGTAAGAAAGGGAGAAGCCAGCCCTTTATAGCCTGGTATATCGTGCTAAGATCTTTCTTTTTTTCTTTGTCTCTTTCTTTTCTCTTGGTTTTGTAAAAGGCTACTGTCGGGTTATCAGAAAAAAATACATTTTTGTTTCAGAAAGATGATTCTGGGAAATCTATCAGAAAATTATTGCCACGATTCAGGTGAGTGATGCTAATGGCTTCAATAGATGGCACTACAGGTAGGAAGATTCGTGGTGGGCTTTGAAAGGGTATGTTGTGGAAGGTATGGATAAAGATGGCCTTGTTTTTGGTCCGTTAGTCTGGGTAAATGGAGGTTTTTTACCATTTACAGGGGCAAGAAAAACAAATGTAACACATTTAAAAATTAGGTCAGGATTTCTAGTATGGTTATGCTTTGTTTGAAAGTCAGATAGTTACATTAATAATTTTGAATTTAAGAAACCATACTTAGAGCCATAAATATAAATTTTAGAGGTTTTGGCATAGAGAAGAACTTTAAAGTCAGTGGATAAAGTTGTGCAGGAAAGGACCTAGATCAAGCACTGGCTTGAGACAGACCTTAGATACTTCGACGTTTGGAAATTGTGAAAATAACTCAGTTGGCCAAAGCAATTGAGAAGAAAGAAATTGAAAGAGAGAAGAGACATCTGGAGTATGGTTTCATCGAACACAAAAGAAATTTGTTTCAAGAAGAATACAATTAAATACTACAAAAAAGTCATCATAAGTACAGCTGCATTATGTGCTTCTGTTATGGGTAGGAGATTCTTGTGGGTAGATAAGACTTTATTTCTTTAAGCACCCTAGACCTTGCCTAGTGTTTTCACTTAATACATTAATAACACATTTTTGCTAAATCAATTAATGATTACGATATCAAAAATATGTTTTTGTCACAATTTGTAAAATGTTTTTGAATGAACAATGCCATAAGCACACAGCAAGGTAATTATTATTCTATTTTCTCCAAAATGAGAAATTAGCCTCCTGGAGAAGTTAAGTTTCTTGCCAAAAATTCAAATATGTAGCATTATAGTATGGCCAAAGTAAGTCTAGTGTTCTGTACCAACATCTCTACTCACTGACAATGATGGGTAAATAAGGTCACATAACCATGTATGCATTGACTTATACTAAGACGATACATTACATAAGTTAAGGTACATATCTCAGAATTTTTTATAAGGTTATGTGTGTTGATACATCACCAAACTTGAAATATGATAGCATTTCATATGAATTGGCAGGCAGCTCACAAAGATGGTTGCCACCTTTACTAGAATAGAGGGGGATGTGACCCTAAGTGGTACACCCTAGGTAGTGAGGTGACTGATGGAAAAGAAGGGGCTGAGAGAACCAACAGCTGCAATGAGTTGACAGTGCATGGGGTTGTAGTCTAACAGCCATAATGACAAAAGAACTACCCATTGCTCATGCAGATGTTATATAGAACACAGGCGTAATACGCCCTTGATGTGGAAGGAACTTCAGTTGCATAGGAAGAATTCTAGCCACACTTACACATGGGAAACAAGTGCAGCTGCAGTGACATCTTCAGAGAGTGAGTACAATAACCTAAAGTGAGCGAATTAGTCATTCTTTACCTTCTTTGTTTCACATTGCTGATTTGCTATTAACAACGGTTAACGGATGAAGAGATTGCCAACCCCCCACCCCAAAACTTCCAGTTCCCATTGCCTCTATAAATCCACATCAACCAGCCCAAATTGTGGACGTGTTTATGGACAGGCAGGACATCTAAGATTCAAGAAATTTTGCTTGAGTTCAATGAATTTTAATCACAGTTTTGTATCTACAAATTGCTTCTTCTATAATCTTCATTCTCTTGAGCCTTTCCCAGCAGATTTGGGACTGAATGAGTTCACAAAGAACTTCTTCTCCTTCAGACCCATATTGAAGAAAGAAAAGATCCTAATGAGGACTATTTATTATTTCCCATAATTTTGATGCCTATGCAGTTCCAGCAGAAAATCACAAAATGAAACGTTAAAAAGTCCCTTTGTGGCTCCTAGAACCTACATTCTTAGAAGATGAACTCTGAAGCTCACTGCATAGGGCATTTCTAAATTCATGCTTTCAGGGAAAGGATCCTACTGATGTTTTCAGATGAGCAGAAATCCTTGAAATAAACACAGCATGATCTACCCTCTGTGGGTTTCTAATGGCTTCATGGATATAGGCCATGTTTTCTCAGCTATACCTTAAATGCCTTGAACAGTGGGACTGAGTTATGAACCAAAAGGAGCTCAGACTCTCTTTGAGATACGAAAAGCTCAGGAAATAGCACATGATGTCAAGCTCAGAAAATGTCAGACAGCATTTCCCAACATATGCTAAGTCATATGAGTGGCTTCTCATAGAAAGGGTTTCACTGACAAAATGTTTGGGATATAATCCAACCATAGGCTCTTCTTGACAAATACAAAATCTCATTCTTGGTTCTAAGAAAATCTCACATTTAAGAAACCAGTTAACTTATTCCATACTTTCCACATTTCTTTGACCACGGGACTTGAGACGTTCGGTTTCTTTTTGCAATAGAACTGCATTCTACTGAATACTGATTTAGCAAAGTACAATCATTTTCTATCTTGGGATAACAGTGCAAATCCTGGCTCTGCCATTTTTCTAGGGAATTGCCCCAGTCACTTACAATTGAGGGAGCCTATGGAAGTCATTTCAAATGCAGAAGCTCATGAATATAGTAAGACATGCTTCAACAATTATTGCAAGGATAAATAAGATTATATAGATGAGATGCCAATCACAATGACTGGCATACAGTGAGAGCCTAAAAACACTAGCTGAATCTGTATCTGAATTTCTGCATTGAAAGAATCAAAATAAAAACAAAGGCCACTTCTTATAATGATGAAGACTTTTATGGCAGGCTTTGTGAAGCACCAAATAGCACGCACTCCAAGACTGAATATCACTATTTACTGTCGAAGACTTTGCAGCAGGTATCCACAGTAGAAATGCTTAAACTTAAGTAACTCAGCACACATCCTTAAACCCTTTCAGGTTTATTGTAAAGCTAGACTAGTAAGGTAGTCTGAAAGGCAGACTTTTGCGCTCAACTTCTTGAGGAAACACATCTTGGAACTGAAGTGCTAGAAAAGCTGTTCAAATGTTTTCCTGGGGGATGCAAATCACTTTCTGAATATTGAATAGAAATATCATGACATTTGATTACAACATTAATTCTGGTCTGGTCACAATGCTGAACATTTATTTTACGTTGTATGCAATAGAAAAGAAATAAAACATTTTGCTAAGAAAGCTCTTGTGGCCTGATAGACTCAAGTTTAAAAGGAAGTCTGATTTCCGGCTCTCTTTCACTTTTCAAATAAGTGAAGGCATTAATGTTAAAACAGCAAGCAACTGATTTTCCATTGACTTCTCAACAGAATCTCCTTACGCTAGGGAAATCCAAGTCAACCCTGTATTTGAAAATTAGTATACATTTACCAGACTTCCGACCAGAATGGAAATCCCTAACCAATCTTTCAACTGCACAGCACAACTTTGTCTTTGAAATCAGTGAACCAGCTTTCTGGGAAAGGGTTATCTTGTCCCAGAGTGAAACTGGAGCACATTAGTCATCATTTTACCTTATTAAAATCTAGCAAAACAGTGGGCAAAATAAAATCTCTGACTGGTCCACTTAATTTGAATAGAAATTAGCATCCTGAGAACAGTGTGAATTCAGAGGAAGAGAGAAGCTGGATTCAATGAATGAGAAACACACTCAGTAATGACTTATGCCTTCAGGTGTTTCAAATAAAAGGGGGGTGATGTTTTCTCTAGACAGGTCTGCAGACTGGAGAAGATGATTCAGATTCACCGACTACTTCTCAGCCACTTTTTTTTCAAGGCCAAGAATCTGAAATGTGAGATTTGGTGTCATTGCAATCAACAAAGGGCTATGTTAGACTCATGAAATGCATGTGAGCAGGAAGCCGAACCAGGTTCTAAAAGAGGGTTTCCTTCACGCATGAAGTTTGCAGCTATTTTGTGATGAAAATATGCCCAACCTATACAATCTAAGCATTTCAAATAGGGTATCATTGAACTGGTTTTAAAACAAATGGTCTTGACCTGATGCTTCACTGAGAAATCTCATTGCTCAAGTCTTCAATTTAGATAAATTAAAACCTGTGACTATGAGTCTGAAGAAAGTAAAAGAGGGTGAGGACATTAATATTTATGTAGCACTTTGTTGGTTCCTGGGAAGCACAGTGTTAGTTCATTTGCACACATGCTTTCATTAGTCCCTATTACAACAGTATGAGGTAGGCATTAGAATTGCCTTTTTATAAAAAGATAGAGAGAGGATAAACAACTTCCTAAAGACTACACAAGGAAAAATTCAAATTTAGGTATTCTGATTGTGAAACCAAGACTATTTCTTTCTTGTCCCAGTTATCTCCAACTCGTGTTTTTAAATCAAAGGTTTGGGTGTTATTCAGCAGGATAGCATTGTCATTCATTTTCTGACATGACTTCAGCATGTCAGTCTTCATTCTTCTAAGTTAGAGAAAATTATCAGCTAATAGCATCGAATGAAAGAAAATGCACTAGAAACTTTATATATATCATCTCCTTGAACTTACTAGAGATTCAAGGAGATGATATATATAAAGTCTAGGTCAAATTCTGGTCTATATTTTACATAGAAAATGGGAATGCACAGTACACTTTGCTCAATATCGCATAATTTGGAAGTGGCAGGATCATGATTTGAGCCCAAGTAATATGAATCTAGGTCTGTTCCCTCAGTCATTATTCTATGGATGGTTAAATATGCAGGCATACTGTACACATTTGCTTTACAAAATTATTCTGACCATGTTTATTCTCTTCAGAAATATTTACGCCGTCAGTGGAATCAATACATAACTTCATTTTTTGTCCACACAACATGCTCTGACTATCTACTTCCCAAATGATGAGACTTGATCCTAGGAATATAGTCGCTTTGCAATTGAGCATCGCATTCTGGCTGATAGACTGTTATTAAGTTAATGAGCCTAGCAGTCAAAGAGAGTGTTCTGCAGTGGACTTATTTATATTTGCAGATCAATTAACAAAAAAATTCAAGTATTGCTCTACAGAATTGCACCTGCTATCAAAGTATAAGGCAATAGACTGCAGTGGGTAGCTTGGATGCATATTTGGATGCACTAGACTTGAACCACAAGTGTGATTGCCTATATAAAGATGAGGAGTGTGCCCTCTTTAGACCCTTCCTTTACAATAGCAAGCTTAGACATGACCAACATGAAGCACATTGGCTTTAGAAGTTCACTTTTAAAGAAAGCAATCTCCCATGCACAGCGATGCATTTATCATCACTCTTAAATATTATTGCTAATTGCTAAAAGGTTATTATAGTCTTGTTCAAATATGTCAGTTCAACTCATTTGGAGAATTCATACAGATTTTAGTTGCCCCTTTAGTTGGCGCAGTCTGCATAAGAGCATAGAAGGTCTATTTCTTCTCTGGCAAAGTCCACAGAGAAAATACAGTCATATACGTACACACTGATAGTTAAACTTCAGTATTAGTCATAAGAAGAGTGATTTTCAGTGCTTTAATAGAAAAGCGATAATATTCTACTCAAAATGAGTATAGCTAATAGAAGTTCTCACAAATGTTTTTTACAGTTTGATTTAAAATGTTTTATCTTTTTAATATCTGGATTTGCCTCCAAAGGAAGCCTATAGCTTTTGCTTTAAAAAAAAATCATTTTACTATTTTTTTTAAAGTTCTGGGGTCCATGTGCAGGATGTGCAGGTTTGTTGCATATGTAAACGTGTGCCATGGTGGTTCGCTGCACCTATCAACCCATCCCCTAGGTCCCTAGGTATTAAGCCCAGAGTGCGTTAGTACTTTTCCTTGATGCTCTCCCCCAACCGCCCTCCCCCAACAAGCCCCAGTGTGTGTCGTTCCCCTCCCTGTGTCTGTGTGTTCTCATTGTTCAGCTGCCACTGATAAGTGGGAACGTGAAGTGTTTGGTTTTCTGTTCCTGCATGAGTTTGCTTAGGATAATGGGAAGCCTATAGCTTTTCTAGTCCTTCCTTCCTTCCTTCCTTCCTTCCTTCCTTCCTTCCTTCCTTCCTTCCTTCCTTCCTTCCTTCCCTCTTTCTTTTTCTTCTTTCTTTCTTTCTTTCTTTCTCTTTCTTTCTTTCTTTCCTGTTTCTTTCTTTCTTTTTCTTCCTTTTCTTTTTTTTCTTTTGAAATGGAGTTTTTTTCTTCCTTTTCTTTTTTTTCTCATTACCCAGGCTGGAGTGCAATGGCACAATCTTGGTTCACTGCAATCCCCGCCTCCCGAGTTCAAGTGATTCTCCTGCTTCAGCCTCCTGATTAGCTATGACTACAGACATGTGCCACCATGCCCAGCTCATTTTGTATTTTTAGTAGCGATAGGGTTTCTTCATGCTGGTCAGGCTGATCTCAAACTCCTGACCTTAGGAGATCCATCCACCTCAGCCTCCCAAAGTGCTGGGATTACAGGAATGAGCCGCCACCCACAGCTTTTTTTTGTTTTCTAAGACAAATTCTCACAATAGCGCCGAGGTTGGTCTTAAACTCCTAGGTTCAAGAGATCCTCCTTCCTCAGCCTTCCAAAGTGCTGAGATTATAGATGTGAGCAATGGCACCCAGCCCTCCAGCTCATTGTCTTTTTGTCTCAGTGACTGTTCCTCAAAATGGCCATGGTGTCTTCCGCAGAAATCCCATAGCCGTTGTCTGGGGAGGGCATTTGGAGGCATAGTGAGGCATGCGAGGCTAATTCTGGCCCCTCATCATAAGGCACACGACACGGCTCAAAGAAACTCAAATCTGGGTTTGGAGTGAAGGGAGGCCCAGGAAGAGTGGGGAGTTCCTAAATATCTATTCCCAGGGCCCATCCTAGGGAAGAAAGTAAATGCACACTGAGTGTTCTTGCATACTAAGGCAAGTCTTAAGACACAAAACCTGGAAAGGTGCCAGGAGCCGTGAATGGTCAGTGGCAGGACTGGAGCCATTCAAGTTAGGCCAGTGTATTTTAACAAGACTTGTAGGTAAACCACAGGCTTGTTTACACATTCTTGAATGTAAACACTCCCAAATATTATTGAACAGAAATTAGACAAGATTTTGTGCTGACATAAACTACTGCATCACAAATCAAACCTATACATAGCAATTCTCTGTTTTAACCAGAGTATCTCCTCCCATATTTTTCATGTTGAGATACTTTTTCCTGATTACGTGCCCTCCACTCAGGAGCTCAACTCTATGAGATATTTTTCTAATCCTCCTCCTAACGCCAACACAAAGAGTTAAAAACTGTCAATAAGTTATTAGCTAATATTTATGTGTCATAATAAACACAACACAAAGTGTGGAGGAAGTTTCTTTCTTAAATATCATACTTTATTTTGGTGAACTTTTTATAACTTTTAAAACCCTTTCATTGTGTTCCAAAAACCAGGCAACTATCAATTAACATAACTGGTTTTGTTTTTCAATTACATGTTTGCGTTTCATAAGTAACACAATTTTGGCTGCACTTGGACAGGTCCTAGCCCCAAAAGACAAGAAAGAGTGTTCAGCCCAGTCTAACACAAGTTAGGCTTCTTGCATGCAGAAGCTCTTCACATCTGGGAACAACATATGGGTTCGACTTAATAGAGGACAAAGTTTCCTCAGAAATAGGAAATCCGTAGATCACAGCAGAACTCCCTTGCAACTCACATTTTAAGTCCTTCCCCAAAACCTCACACTCTTGTCCAAGAGCTGTAACGATTAAGAAAAATAACTTAGTAGGCTTACATTTTTCTACTGAAATGAAGCAGAGAAGTGATTATATTTGGCATCAGAAACTTTGGAATCAAGATCCATTCACCCAATGACAGACACTAAACATGGAAAAGTCATATCATCTCTAAATCTTCACTTCTTAGTAAATCAAAAAGGAGGCAGGGATCCTTTCTCTACCTTGAATGTCTCCCGAGATTGCTCCCAGAGCCACCAAAACATTATGAAATACAGTAATTCAGTATATTGCAAAGCACAAAGCAAATGTAATAACTAGGGCTGCCAGGTTTGGCTGAAGAGGGGCTGCAGTCCAACCCAAGGTCGGCTGACAAAGCCAACCACTCTGGTGTGGAACTGCTTTACTTATTTAGTTTTGCTATTCACACAAAGGGACTATTTGGATTAACAGAGGCCTGGGTGGTATAAAAGAAACCAGAGCTCTGTGAATATTACATAAATATGTTTATAATATCATTCAATTACACCCGTCTCAAAGTACAGAGTGTATAATTGGGAAGCCTGGACTCCAGTCCTGGCTTTGCTGGAAATCAACAATTTCAAGTTATTTTCTTAGCTACTTTGAGCTTCTACTTGCTCATATGTAGGATGAAGAGGTTACCTACTCTCCAATCTGGATAATTAAATTAAATGCGTATATTTCTTTAATACTCTAAAAATGTAGACATGCTCATCATTCAATGGATGCTCTAACTGCATCTGATCCAATTATCTCCCTTATTAAAAAATTCCTGGCAATCTGTAATTGGTCCCTAAGAACAACAAACTAAATCTTTAGAATCCAGAAAATCCATGTAGTCAGCCACTACAGGTTGCAAATGAGGCCAGATGTTCTTTATCCATGGCAAAGGTCCACACCTACACTTTATCTTCTTTCTCCATCACGTTTAAGGTCTCCAAATTCCCTTACTCATCTCATTCAAAAATTACTTGATGGTTATTGTGTAAAAGATAATTGATTTAATTATTTTGGCTTAAATCAACAAAACCAAACATCACATGACAGTGTTACCTGCTGGCCTCTCCAAGGGCTGAAGTTTTAAGGCTCTTGATTTAAATTGCACTTGGACTTAAAACAGTGGCTTCATAGAGCCATGAAGAGTGTGGCAAAAAGGAGGCTTGGGGAGCATCCAGTTCAGCTTCCTTGTTTGCAGAAAAGAGGCTGGGGCTCCAAGTAGAGCAGGGACTGGCCCCAGATTACCTCCTCATGAGGGGCAGCATCCGAATAAGAAACCAGGATGTAACTTTATGTACATTGCCTTCCCAATGGCATCATAATTTGGCTTTGCCAGTCATACCTCTAACCATTCTCCACCCTGCTCTCTAAGCTCTTGGACCTTCCAAAGCTTCATCTAGTGTCTGGACAAACTAAGAATAACCAGTCCTTCCTCTGGAATGCCATACACCAGAGCACACAGCTTCATAAACAGATCATGAGCAGGCTTGCCAGAATTTCTCCATTTATGCCAAACTTTCCTCCACCTCAAGGCCTTTACATTGGCTACTCCCTCTTCCTGGAGCACCCTTTCTCTTTCCATAGATTCCCATAAAAGTCCTCCCTTCCTTCCTTCCTCTCCCCCTTTCTTCTTTCCATTCTTTCTCCCTCCCTCCCTCCCTCCCTCCCTCCCTCCCTCCCTCCCTCCCTCCTGCCCTCCCTCCCTCCCTTCCTTCCTTCCTTCCTTCCTCTCTCTCTCCTTTTCTTTTTTCCTTCCTCTCTTCCTCCCACCCTCTCTTACTCCATCTTTCCTTCTCTTTCTTCCTTCCTTCCTTTCTTCCTCCCCTCCCCTCCCTGTTCATCCCTCTTCGTTTCTCCTCTTTTCTCCCCTTCTCTTCCTTCCTTTTTCAAATGATGCCAGTTTCTAAGAAGCCTGTTTATATTTATGCCAGTTGTCAGAAGCCTAAATATATTTATCACCCTGTCTGAAATCTTTGATCCCACCATTACCCTTTACATTGATACTGTGCTTTAATTTCTTCATAAAGAAGAATTTCTTCTTTAATTCACTTGTCAGTCTTCAATATTATATTTATGTTATTCATTTTTATTTAATAATTTTCTAATTTTCCCTCTCAGAATTTCAGTATCATGAGAATAATACCTTGTTTCTTGTATTTATCACTTCATTCTCATTTCCTAGAATAATGTCTGGAATCTAATAGGTGCTCAATACATATTACTGGATGCTCAGATGAATGGGTGAGTTTATAAATGAGTTATACATTTTAGTTTCCAGAGGGTTTTCCTTTTACTCTCTTTTAGCTATGAAGCTAGTTGGTTTGGTGCTTCTAAAAAATTAGGTTAGCCTAATTCAACCTCAGTTTAACATTTTTTAAATGTCAACTCTCCTTTCCTCTATTAACACTAAATTATTTTTATTCTTTATGATCTCATTGTACAAGGCAGTCCACTATAGGTACTATAGGTAGTAATAGAATCTCCCAGGTTTCATCTTAGATAGAACAAAAGTTTCACAAGTCGACATGCTGTTAATACATTTTATTAGTTTCAAGCTGGTGGGAATCTTAGCTTGTCTTTAGTAAGTATTTCTAGTTGTACATACTTTGTTCATATTGCACTGCTGACAAGCATGCTCTAAAGCCAGAACTGTAGTTTTTCATGTCTGTGGAGGTCTCAGCAAGTGGTGTCATGCTAATTACATTGTCTGCTGTAAGCCCAAAATATTGATGGATAATAGGTTAAGGATCCCAGTGGAAAAATACTGGCAAGACTCCTTACCTATTATGACATTTTTATTTAGCTCAGTCTTTATTTTCCAATCTACTTTCTTTAGAGTTACTTCATGTAAAGGGTTATTATTCATAGTAAGAACATTTTCTTCCCCTGTGGCAGAGAGAGTAGTCTAGAGAGTTCAGTTGATGCAAGGGCAAATTCAGAAGCAATCCAAGTAGACTCTGGCTTCTGTGCAAACCAAATCCATCAAACAGAGGAGATGAGACAGCAAAATGTACTCTTTCATTAGTTTCTACCCACAAAGAGTGGTTTTTAAGCGGGGAGGGAACACTTGGGTCCTTTGTAAAATTGTCTCCTTGTCTCTCAAGGATTTCCTGAAGCCTTGAGAAAAATTTGTTTGTTTTCAGATTAGGTCTTCTCTTGTTTTAATTTGATACAGGTTTTAAAGTAGGTGTTTTGTAAAAATCTTTTTTAGAGACTTCATTTACTTAGGCATTCACAAGGCTGGACTGCAAGGCCTTCAAAGAGCAAAAAATACACTTAATTATTATTCAGAGTTTACGTAGCACCTAACACAGTTTCCAGCATATAGTAAGGGCTCTCTAAGTGTTTGTAAATGAAAGAATGAATGAATCGATTTGTGAATAAGCAAATAAAGTAAATCGGTAAATATTTTTCCCACCTGAATATTCATAAGAAATTAATAATTCTATTTGCATAATTATATTGAAAGTATCTCAGCCCCCGTCTCAATCGAAGAAAACTCCCGAATTCCCTAGAGATGCCCTTGAGACCTCTGTTGTAACTACATCACACTTCACCTTTTATTGCCTGACCCTGGACTTTCCTTACGGGTATGGTTCCCAAATGCAGTTCCCCATAAATATCCCACATGCAAAACTCTCCTGCAGAGTCTGTTTGCAGGAAATCCAACTTAAGGCATCATTCTGAGACTCAGTTTTCTGTTTTTGAAACATAAAAGACTCAGTGTACCCTATAAGACTGTTATGAGGATTTAAAGTAGGCTGTAAAAAGAAATGCCATAGTTGGCCTTCGATAGGTATTCATTTCCTTTTCTTTTTTCTCAAAATTGTGTCCACATAGAAAATCCGTTGCTGCCACCAAATACGTGGTCAGCACATACCTGTAGCGTAAGTAAAAAGTATAAATGTTCCCATGTGTTCTTTTATTAACTTGGAGGGTGACATCATGTATAAAGGTCAAGATGTTCAAAGACCAGGTCATCTCATGTGGATTCTGTAAATGAAATCTGAAAGTTTGCTTTTAATATCGTTTGCTTGCAACAAATGTAAGTTTCTCCTTTTCTTAAAAGCAAAGAAAAGCTCCAAAATCAAGCCAGGATCTTTTTTCCCTTAATCAGGGGAAAGGGGGCTTTCTGCTTTTATCGGGGGCTCAGCATAGCTTTCACAAACAAAGAAACTAGGTTGCCTGCCCTAGTAGTGACAGTGAAGTTGCTCCTGAGAGTCCTCTGGTGCCTTTTTTTCACCCACAATCTCAAACCTGACATTTAGGTCTGCCTCCAAAGAAAAGCCACAGGGTCTAAGACAGAAGCCCAGCCAGCCTTCTCTGTATCTCCAAGCATCTTCTCCTCTTCTTTTGAGAGAACACTGAACATATTTACTGAGCCTTCATTGCATTGGGCAGAAGTTTTTACAGGCAGCGCTTGACCCTGTATGTTCTATATATTTGAATGGACATTAGGCATCAAGGCAAATGTCCATGCCTGAGTTTCCCTCCCTGTAATGTGGAGGTACATACTCTGTGGTGATGGAGAAGTAGAATATTTTGTTTAATTACAGTGTAGCATGTATTCACTCAAATATACATCCCATTTTTAATGAACTCTTGTTACCAGGAAAGAAGAATAAGAACAGTTAGGTCTACCATTTGCTGAGAATCTTTCACATGCCAGGGCTTTGTATTTGGTATTAGTCAGCTGTTGTTGCAATAATGCTGCATAAAAGAAAATAAACCTAAACAAAAGGCTACGAACAACAAGCATTTGTTCTAGGGGTCACGGAGTTGCATACTACTTAGCTGATGGAGGCTGAGCTTTGGGAGGGGGTTTTGCTTCAGGCTGTAGGTTTGCTGGGCTTGGCTCCAAGAGGTATGCTCAGTACATATTTGCTTTTTGTATGTTTGTTTGAGGGCCAGCGATGAAGGGGCCAACGCTACCTGAAACACTCTCCTTCAAAGGAAAACACACGCCCCATACTGTGATTCTATGTTGTTTCCCACTCTTCTCCATCGTAATCTGTCTGTAATCGCATAGCAGGTGTTTGTTTACTAGAGCTTTTGAGGGGCAATAAGTCCATTTACCTGAGCTTCTGAGAAGCAATTCAGTCATCTCAGAATCCAATACTTTAGAAATTTCATGGCACACAGAAGGAGCTCAATCAGTGTTTTTGAGTTAACAGATGCATAAGTAGATAAAATCTTCATAGATCTGTACTAATACATTCTAAAAGGGTTGTGCCGAAATGATGAATGGTTGGATTACAATTTGTAATTAGGACAAGCTTGACCTGCCTGGGCAGTCACTGAATCTTTTGAAGTTGACATCATGGAACACAAGTGACAAATAATCCTTTCGTGTCAGCATTGGTGCTGTGCACTGGGTAGAATGAAACACTGATATGACCGTGTGTGTTTCTCTTTTGTATTTATTCATGGAAACATGGTTAAGTAATTGAGAGATTTCAGAAGTCATCCACACATGGTTTTGAGGCCTTCAAAATACTGCATTTGGAATTATTAGAATAAAAGTATTTATTATCTACAACGTGTTAAACAAGAAAATTTCCCAGTAACTCACCCACCTACTCCCTGGAGAGAAGTTCAAAAACAATTTCATAGAAGGAAACAAAAGGCATTTATGACAAGTCTTCACTTTACAGTAGCCATAGAACTGACTTGTAGAATCTCAGCTTCATTGGGAGGTGTTTGGAAATAGCCGTAGAGGTTATAAAGATACCAGTTTTACAAGGTTCTTCAACTTTTAGAAGTGAATGATGCTGGACATATCACTTAATTTTTCTGAATCTCTATTTTCTCATTTGTAAAAGGGACTTGATTATACCTAAACACTAGGTGGATTACAAAAATTGAATGGGACAATAGATGTACATTGCTTGGTGGTTTCTTCTATTTTTTGAGGTAACCACATTTTGTTTTTTAATTTTGAGACTGTCTATCGCTGGGGGTAGTAGCTCACACCTGTAATCAAGAGATCAAGACCATCCTGACCAACATGGTGAAACCCCGTCTCTACTAAAAAATACAAAAACTAGCTGGGCGTGGTGGTGGCGTGTGCCTATACTCCCAGCTACTTGGGAGGCTAAAGCAGAAGAATCACTTGAACTTGGGAGGTGGAGGTTGCAGTGAGCTGAGATCGCATCACTGCACTCCAGCCTGGCAACAGAGTGAGACACTGTCTCAAAAAAAAAAAAAAAAAAAAGACTGTATGTTATGTGGAACATTAATAGAACCACCAGTTTCTTCATGTAACTTTTCTTTTGCTATAGAAGCATAATATTATTTTACTATCTATCATTATCTAAAATCTATCCATATCAGTATGATGTATGTTGTGCTAAATTCTTTATTAGGTGATCTGAAATCTAATTCATTCATGGCCACTAGCAGTTTCTGTGGCTCAGGCTTTCTGTGTCACCATTTGACTCACAGAATATTAATATTTAAGTTTATTGAAAGTATGAGTCTACAAATTCTATATCTCTCTATCAATCTACCAGTACCACCTATTTTCTTATTTATGTGTCCATCCATTTATCTGTCTATCACACTTTTAATGCCTGATATGGTTTGGCTGTGTCCCCACTCAAATCTCATCTTGAATTGCAGTTTCCATAATCCCCATCTCTCATGGGAGAAACCCAGTGGGATGGAATTTAATCATGGGGGCGGTTACCCTCGTGCTGTTCTCGTGATAATGAGTGAGTTCTCCTCAGATCTGATGGTGTTATAAGGGGCTCATCTCCCTTTTACTGAGCACTGTACATCCATGAGTACACATTATTTAGCTCCCACTTATAAGTGAGAATATGCAGCATTTGACTGTCTGTTTCTGAGTTGTTTCACATAAGATAATGGCCTCCAGTTCCATTGATATTATTGCAAAAGACATGATTTTATTTTCTTATGGCTGAGTACTATTCCATTGTGGATATGTACCACATTTTCTTCATCCAGTCATCCATTGATGGGTTGATGAACACTTAGTTTGATTCCATATCTTTGCTATTGTGTCTAGTGCTGTGATAATCATAAGCTCTTTGCCCTCTAGAAAATAGGCTTTTTCCTTTAACACAGCTGAATTCTTTTTCATCCATTTGTCAAATGCTTTTTCCTCCAGAGAGCAACCTCTGATCTCACCATGCACCTACCCTCCTCTTACCAGTCTTTTAAGAGGGTCTCCTTTCTGCTTAACATAACTCGATATGTAACATTGTACTCTAATTATCTGAAAATATGTCAGTCCCCACAGTAGGCTGTGAATGGCTGAGTGCAAAGATCCAGGAGCCTAATATAGTGCCTGGCCCATGTCAGGAATTTATTAAAGTTTGTTAGATGAACAAAGTGAATAAACTTTTTAAAGCAACAGTCACTTGCTTGTCATGCAAAAAAAATTCAAACGAGAAAGAAAATTACCATACAGGATGATTTGTCTGAGTGCTTTGTTTCCCCATCATATTATGTCAGGGATCAAAGGATAGCATTTTTCCCTCTTCAAATTGAAAATAGCTTTGTTTTTACTGCATTTTTGTTCCTCACATTAAAAAGGAGCTTTCATGTTTGGCTTTAATATGACTTGATTGTCTCTACATTCATATCCCTCGATACCTGGCTTTTCACCATAAGTCAGCAAGATCAAAATCTTCTCCTAATTACCTTCACTACCTGCTGAAATATCTGCTGCTGGGAACATGTCAGTTGCTCCAACAATTATGCTAGTGGTAACGGCGCACATTCTCACGAGGCAGGGTGATGATGCTGGACTTCAAAGGGCCTATGCCAAGTGTTGATGTATATTGCAGTTCAATTAAAGCATAATTAAAGTGGCTTACTATATTCTAACTTCTGTTTGTGTGGAGGGCAATCTATTCCAGTAGTGCATGCCATCACCTCTATAGCAGATCCAAAGCTACAGGGACAGGAGCATAGCCCTAACTCCTTCAGCGTTTACCCACATGAAGATGACACTGCGTGGTTGAGGGGGCAAATTTATTTCAGTTACACATAATGAGCTGCTGGTTTGTGCCAGGCAAAGTATCTTTATGTACAATATTTCATCAGCTTCTGGTGGCAGGTGTTATTTTCCTCATTTTCCAGTGGGGTTAGCTAAAGCTCAGAAAGATTCTAGGATATACACAAAGTCATGAGAAATCTCACTCACTAAATGTATAACCTTGAGCAAGTTTCCTAAACCCTGAGACTCAGTATTCTAATTGAGCAGGGTGAATGCCTTCACCACTGGTCACATACATATGTACACATATAAATATGCACTTATATACACATATAGTTACACACCGGCATACATACACACATCTACATGAGAATATATGTACTTGTGTATGTCTATGTGTGTGATATGTATATATATACACACATACATAGATATATGTACACACAAAATAAGTTGAGTGATGAACAGAATAGGTACTCAGTAATTTATTTTTAATTGCTGCCATTTTGTTTTAGTTTGCAAAGGCCTCCAAAGCAAGTGATTCATTCAACCTTCCAGTGTTCTCATGCTTTATGACACATTAACTTTAATGAGCTTCTTATTTTTTCTGTCAAGGAGCAAATGGAAAAAAAGCCAATACTTGGTAGGACCCCAAGGGGGCTGAGAAAGACCACATGGAGACTCAATTCTTCTCATGTCTGTCTCATTCTTACAACAGTAGTCCAAAGGCTGATGGACTTGGTGGATACTCGCAGGGGGTCATGGGGGCTATCTTGGAGAGCAGGTTTTTTCTGATCTCTCAGTAGTGACTTGTTAGAAGGAACTGAGTTGTTTATTGTGGCTAAGAACACAAAATCAGAAGTTAGAGAAGTATGAGTTTACATATGTTTATGACAGCATTATTTACAATAGCAAAGTCAGAAGTCAACCTAAGTGTCCATCAGTGGTGGATTGGATAAAGAAATTGTGGTACATAAACACCATTGAATAGTATACAGCCATAATAAAGAATAAAATCATGTTTTTAAAGCAATGTGGATGCAGCTGGAGGTCATTATCTTGAAGTGAATTAATGCAGAAACAAAAAATAAAGTGCCACATGTTATAACTTATAAGCAGGATGTAAACAATGGATACACATGGACATAAAAATGAAAATAATAGACACTGTGGACTCCAAAAGAGGGGATGGAGGGAGAAGGGGAAAGGGGCTGAAGAACGACTTACTAGGAACTGTGTGCCCTTTTTACGTGATGGGTTCACTGGAAGCCCGAATCCAGATCACTCAAAAACCCATGTTGCAAACCTGCCTGTGTACCCCCAATTCTAAAATTTAAAAAAAAGAAAAAAGTTTGAATTTATACATAGGCTCTGTCATTTAGTAGCTGTATATATGTAAGCTACTAAATGACAAGTTTATTACTAAATGTCATTTAGTATCTGTATATATTTAAGCTTCTAAATGAAGTTTCAAGACCTAAGTCTCAGTCTTAACATCCAGGAAATGGGAATGATGATAATAACTTACCTCATAGGGCTGTCAAGGGAATTAAATGAGATAATGCATATAAGCTGTTAGCATTGTCATATTGTTACAATCCAATACACAGCATATTATTATTATTACTCTAGTTTCCTTTCTTATTGTCTTCCCTAATCTCTTCTCTTTTTACATATACATATTTTCATCTTCTCTTAGGCTCACTTCAGATTTTTAAATATTTTTGAGTGTTGTTATGCAGTGGACTGAATGAACCCACACAGGCTATATGCAAATTACCTCTGAAATTCATTCACCCCATCTTTGCATTTCAATCAGATTCACATTTCAAAGGCCCAAGCCATGTCTGACAATTCTCCTGGCAATAGCTGCAGTGAAAACTTGAATATAGTCTCTGAGCCTTTTAAAAGCAAGATTTCCCAGTTATCATAATTAACCATATTTCAGAATATACAGAGTGCTATCGGTCAGCACTATCAAACCTTCAGAATCATCAGCACAAAACTAGGTTGAGTTGCATGGGAGAGAACTCTGAACCATATTCTATCACTTCCTGCGTAAAAGTGAATCAGCCATACCAGAGAGGTTCCTGCCCCAGTGTTTTGGTGTAACAGTGTGTCAACAGCCTCCAGGAATAGAATTTTGTTAATGTTTAATCTACAGGGCAAGATTTAATGAAATATAAACTTCAAGTCTTGATATGCAGATTTAAACAGAGAGCAGAAGGCCAGGGAATGGAGTATAAAAGACAAGTAAAGAGGAAGTAAGGGAGGAGTGAGAAACAGAGACTTAGATGGTTGTCATGCAAATACTTGGTATTGCAAGACTGTTTTCTAGGTATTTGCCATCTGTTAAGAACTTCCATTTTCCCCTGATATCTACTACATCTTTTCAGCAAAGAATATCTTTTAAAAATTCCAAATGCTTAATGAATTATCATAAAGGGCATTAAAATAAGAAAATAGATTCTCAGGTTTTGGAGAATTATAGTAGGTTTTTAGAAACTTAAATAGTTAGCAAGTTTTCAGATATTCTAAATTTACAGTAAAACCCCAATTTTTCTGGAAATAAGTGATTCTGCGAGTTTAAATTTCCCTATAATTTAGTATTCATGTGATTGGACACACTTTGCACTAATATATCTCTCTTACTGCCTAGCTTTATGAAGCTCTGATGTAGACTGTATCTCATACTTTTAATCTTTCTCTGATGCCTGAACATGTTCATCATTATCACCACACAGCGACCAGGGTCAACATGAACGTCTGGTGTATTTCTTACACTAACTGGCCTCAGACTGCTGTGTGGTAACAATTCTTATGTTTGTTTTTAAAATGGATTTCTGCCCCTTTCTTCTCCGTAAAATACAATTCAGCAATTACACACAGTTTTGGAAACCATGTCTGACTGTAATAGAGCCTTTGACTGGCTCCTGTCTCTTATGGCAAAAAATAAAAAAAGGAAAATACAATATTCAAGCTTTAATTTATTTAATTTCAAAAATATGGTGAATGTCTACTCCATGCCAGTTGTGTGCTAGAAGTTGGGGATACAGAGATGAATAAACCCAAGTAGCTTCTGGGCTGATGGAGAAACAGGCTTTTATAAAATCAGACACAATGTGCTGCCATACAGATTCTTATAATGGTAAGAGTCAAGTGCTTTACAGAGATCTCAAACTCAGATTCCCACAGAGACTGACCAGGTAAGATGAATGAGACAGGAACATAGGTTAGGAAAGAATATAGGAAACTGTTCTATGGGAGAGGATACAGTTGTGTCAGCTGCTACTTAGTTCCAGTTCAAGTTTATCAGACTGATGTTAGGGGGCCAGTGCAGCCAGATCCTCATTGTTTAAACTGTAATTTTCTCATTTTAAAATCACTGGTCAGGCCAGGTGTAGTGGCTCAAGCTCATAATCCCACAGTTTTCGGAGGCCAAGGCAGAAGAATTACTTGAGACCAGCCTGGGTAATATAAAGATACTCCACCTCTACAAAACATTTTAAAACCTGTCATGGTGGTGCATGCCTGTGGTCCTAGCTACTCAAGACGCTGATGTGGGAGGATCACTTGAGGCCAGGAGTTAAAAAGTGCAGAGCGCTATTATCACACCACTGCACCGCAGCCTGGGCAATAGAGCAAGACCTTGACTCTAAAACATGAAAATAAAAATTACAAATAAAAGCACTAGTTGGACTTGATCAAGGGCTGCCCATCTGAGATCACTGAGTATAAGGGGAATAAAATGAAAGATGTGTGATTGTGACTGTAGGGTTACCACACATGATACCTCTGAACTGAGCCTTACAAAGTGAACCCACAGAGTTGGAGTGATAGTCTGTTGACTTACACTCTTTAGCATACTATATGTCTCCTTCATTTGTATGTCTATTTCTCCTTCCTTTTCTCAAGGGCAAGAATTTGGAGCATTCAATACATACTGTAAGGGCCAAGACACTTTGCCTCTCAGAAGTCAAAAATTACTAACATGAGGCAAATTGATTAACAGGAGGGAAGGCAAAGAAATTTATTTAATGTATACACATGGCAGTCTTCAGAATGAAGACCTAACCTCCCAGTGAGGTACAAAACTTTTAAACCATCTTGAGGTTACTGAAAAAAAAATGGGGCCTTTGATCTTGGTAAAACAGGTATGGGGGCAGGGGGAGAAGAGGAATTCTGTGGAGGGTTAATAAATGATTACTGGATTGGGAAACAAAAATTAACTTATTAATAGTTTTTTTTTGGAATTTCAATGTGTATGAAAAAGAGGCATTATCTTGTGTTAAGAGTCTGTTAAGGTGTTGTTACATTCTGCATCTTTTAGGGAGAGGAAGAAAACTATTGCTCCCTTTGGTGGGTGTGGATCTCAGGCAGACAAAGAAACCTCAGCTTGTTTGGGAGAGGCTGTTAAGGTTGCATGGGAATGATCAGAGAGACCATTAGGTTTCTTTAGTTCAGCATGTCCATTTGTCATATTTTGGGGTATCAGCTTCTGAGCCCCAAACAATACCTATTTTACAGATTTTTTAAACCCCAGTAAAAGGTAATATCATGTCAAATATAATGTGAATATGAGCCGGGCATGGTGGCTTCTGTCTGTAATCCCAGCACTTTCAGAGACTGAGGTGGGAGGATCATTTGAGGTCAGGAGTTCAAGACCAGCCTTGCCAATATGGTGAAATCCTGTCTCTAATAAAAATACAAAAATTAGCTGGGTGGGTTGGCATGTACCTATAATCCCAGCTATTGGGAGGCTGAGGTAGGAGAATCGCTTGAACCCAGGAGATGGAGTTTGCAGTGAGCCAAGATTGCACCACTGCACTTTAGTCTGAGTGACAGAGCGAAACTCCATCTCAAAAAACAAACAAAACAAAACAAAACAAAACAAAACAAATATAACATGGATATAAAGATGTAAGGTGTGGTGGGTACAAGTGTTTGACTTTTCTTCCTTTTTCTTTTCACTTATTGAACAAATGGATACAGAAAGAAATTATTTCTGCAGATAGCGAAGGGAAAAGAGTCCTGGGCAGAATGTCCCTTCTAACAGAAAGCAGCCCAAGGAATCATTTCTTTTCTAACAAAGAGCAGCCTGAAAGATCGAGCTGCAAACATAGCTAAGGAAGCTGGAAGCTTGCATGGGAGGAAGCCTGCAGCTGCACCAATAGAAAAGGGCTACCTGGGGGCAGGCATGTCCACCATGGGGCCCCACCTTCCCTTTCTTGTTAGCATGTGTACAGTAAGAAAGAACTGGGCGACATGGAGAAACTGAGGAAGAGAACCCACATGCATAATAAAAAATTGGGGTGGGGACTGCCAGAGATTTGCTCCCTATGCAGATGGAACTGGCATTTTGTGCCCTATGTAAATCAGACACCATATCCCCATTAGCTCATCTCTAAATCCCTCCCCTCCATTGCCTTTCACCACAGATTGGCAACCCATTTTTCTAAGACCTGTCTCTATAGCAGAGTTATTTATTCTCTGCCTATTTCCTCTCTTAAGCTCACTTTTTGTGTGTCTGCATCCTTGATTTCCATAGCTGTGAGACAACAAACCTCAGTGTCCTCCAGACACCAAGGCCACTTCACAAATAAGTATTAAGAGTCTACCATGTGCCAGACACTTCTGTGTACTGAAATACAGCAGTGAATCAAACAGGCAAAGCCTCCATCCTCAGGGCACTTACAGATGAGCTGTAAAAACACAGGCAATAAACAATTCAGTAGATTCACAAGAGCATACATATGAGTGATTTGGGTTTAGTCAATGTATATCTACTCATTGCATATATATTTATCTGTTTATTATATGCATATTTCCAGCTAAATGTAAGCATACTATATATATGTAAGCATATATAGATACCCCATATAAATATATGTGCACTTTTATATATATGTAAACACACATATATATGTGAAATAATTGCTATGGTATAAAATAAAGCAGAGAAAGAGGTATAGGTTGTGCTAGGATAGGTGTGAAACATATTATTCTTAAATATAGGAGGTCAAGGAGGATCTTACTATTTCAATTAGAAGATGACTTTTAACAGAAATGTAAAAGTTGTATATATTTCCAAGTGAAGGGTGGTCCAGACTGAGGGACCTGCAAACAAGTTGAGAAGATGCTTGGAAGAGCACAGAGGACAATGCAGCTGGAGAAGCTGGGCCAAAAGAAGAGCAGTAGGAGACAAGCTCAGGGAGTCAGCAGGGGCCCGATCCCCAGGTCCTCCTGGCCTCTGTGAGATGAGAAGCCCCTGGGAGCTTTGCATGGAGAAGTGGCATGATCTGACTTCAATTTTAAAAGGATCATTCAGTATGTTGTGTGGAATATAAAGAGCAAAGATAGACTGAAGGGAAAAAAAATTGTTAGGAGGCATTGCCGTTAGCCAGGAGAGCAATGAGAGTCATGATGGTAGTAAAATATTAACAACTGGTCAGGTTCTGGAGATATTCTAAAGGTAAAACAGTCAAGATTTGTTGGCAGATTGGATACGGGTTAGGAAGGAAGAGAAATGCAAAGGATAATATCAAGATTTGTTTTCTAAGCAATGGAAGGGTGGAATTGCTAAAGATCATGGCAAAAGCAGACTAGGAAGAGATGAGATTAGGAGGTGATTCTCACCATGATCAATTCGAAATGCCTCCCAAACATCTAAATGGAGGTGTCAAGTAGGCAGCTGTATATGCACATCTGGTGTTTGGGGAAGAGGGCTGAGCTGGAGGTATAAATACAGCAGTTATCAGTGTGTAGATGGCATTTAAACATTTGTGTATAGTAGATCAATTGAAGAGTATGTTTAATAAAGAGATAAGATATAGGGACTGACTCTTGGGTCATTCTATTAGAGCTGTTGAAAATAGGAATAAAAACAGGAAAGTTAGGTTCAAATAGGAGGACAACCAGAAGACGTGACTTTCTGTAAAACAAGTGAAGAAAGCGTTCTCAATAAATGAGGGGATTGGCTGTGTTAAATACTGTTAGGTAGGCCAAGTAAGACAGGAGCTGAGAGTTGCTCTCAGATTAGTAAATGAAGGTATGCAGTGACCTTGATTGAAGTTGTTCTGGTGAAGACTAGATTGGGAAGAGATTCAGAGAGAAAGTGAGATAAATTGAAAACAGAGGTTCCTACAAAGGAGGTAACAGAAATGATATAAATGTGAGGTCAAGAGGTGGAAGATACTATTTTTCAGCACACTCCTGACTGACAGGAGTGAATCAGTAGAGAAAGGATGGAAGAGAAAGGAAATCCCTGACATGAAATGACATTCTTGAATAAGGAGAGGAGAAGGCATTTAGGGAACAAGTAGAGGAAATGATCTTAGATTTACTGCAGTTTATCCACAGTTCTATAAAGGATGATGATATCTGTAAGTTCAGAAACCAATAGATTGGTATAGGTGACAGTGTATGTGAGGAAGTTCTCTTGTCATTGGTTCTATCTTCATTAAAGTCAGAAAAGTCATTAGCTGAGAGTGAGGAAGTGAGATAATTGGAGGTAAAAAAAAAAGAGAGAAATTAGATAGTTATTTAAGATATTGGGAAAGTGGATGGATTATGGAAATGTAGCTGAATTGTCAGGTGGCTTAACTGCCCACTTGATATTATGTCATGTAATGTGAAACAAGTTAACAGGCTTGTATATTTTTCACAGGCCATTTCTGCTGTTCAAAGTACAGGACTAAAATGGGAAAAATGTTAGATTTAACAACAAATTGAGATTTTTTTTCCAGGTAAGAACAGGTATACCTTTTGTGGCACTTTCTTTCATTACGCTTCACAGATAGAGCATTTTTTACACATTGAAAGGTTGTGTCTGCATCAAGCAAGTCTAGTGGCGCCATTTTTCCAACAGCATGTGCCCACTTTGTATCTTTGTCACATTTTGATGTTTCATGCAAGTTTTCAATTTTTAAATTATTATTATATCTGTTACAGTGATCTGTGATCAGTGATCTTTGATGTTACTATTGTAATTGTTTTGGAGAATCACAAACTGCACCCATATAAGATGATGAACTCGATTGGTAAATGTTGTATGTTTTCTGACCACTTCAACCACTGGCCATCCCCCTCCTTCTCTCTCCTTAGGCCTCCCTATTTCCTAAGACACAACAATATTGAAACAAGGCTAACTAATAACTATGCAACGGCCGATAAATGTTCAAGTAAAAGGGAGAGTTGTCTATCTCTCACTTTAAATCAAAAGCTAGAAGTGATTGTGCTTTGTGAGGAAGGCATGTCAAAGCCTAGATTGGCCAAACGCTATGTGTATTAGTCTATTCTTATGATGCTAATAAAGACATACCTGAGAATGGGTAATTTATAAAGGAAAGGTGTTTGGTTGACTCACAGTTTCACAGGGCTTGGGAGGCCTTAGGAAACTTACAGTCATGGTGGAAAGGGGAGCATCCTTCTTCACATGGCAGGAGCAAGGAGAAGTGCTGAGCAAAAGGGGCACAAGCCCTTTATAAAACCATCAGATCTCATGAGAACTCTCTCACTATCACAAGAACAGAATGAGAGTAACCACCTACATGATTAAATTACCTCCCACTGGGTCCCTCCCAAGACACATGGGGATTATGGAAACTACAATTCAAGGTGAGGTCTGGGTAGGGAGACAGCCAAACCATATCACTAGGCCACTTGTGCCAGACAGTTAGCCAAGTTGCCAATGCAAAGGAAAACTTCTTGAAGGAAGTTAAAAGTGCTACACCAGTAAACACAGAAATGACAGAAAAAAGAAGTGAATCATTCTTACTGCTGATACAGAGAATATTTTAGTAGTCTGGACAGAAGAACAAATCAGACATATTTCCTTCAGCCAAAAGCACTAACTCTCTTCAATACTATGAACACTGAGAGAGGTGAGACAGTTGAAAACTAGCAGTAGTTGGTTCATGAGGTTTAAGGAAAAAAGATCTCTCCATAACAGAAGAGTACAAGGTAAAGCAGTCAGTTTTGATATAGAAGCTGCAGCAAGTTATTCAGAAGATGTAGCTAAGATCATGGATGAAGGCCGCCACGCAACACAGTCTCTAAACAGTCACAACAGTGAGTCTGCTATGATTATTATGAGACTATTTTCAATGTAGACAAAACAGCCTTCTCTTGGAAGAAAACACCATGTAGGACTTTCATAGCTACAATGAAGAAGTCAGTGCTTGACTTCAAAGTTTCAGAGGACAGGCTGAGTCTCTTGCTAAGGGGCTAATGCAGCTGATGACTTTGAGTTGTAGCCAACACTCATTTTCCATTCTGAAAACTCTAGAGCTCTTAAGAATCTAATTTGCCTGTTCTCTATACCTGGAACAACAAATCCTGGATGACAGCTCATATGTTTATAGCATGTTTCATTATTGACTCATAATAGTCATAACAGACTCACTGTTGTTACCTACTGTTTAGAAGATTTTTTTTCAAAATATTATTGCTCATTGACAATGCACCTGGCCACCCAAGAGCTGTAAGAGAGATGTACAGGGAAATTAATGTTGTTTTCATGCCCATAAGTAGAGCAGTAATTTTTGACTTTCATGTCTTATTATTTAAGACATATGTTTTGTAAGGTTATAGCTATCGTAAATAGCAATTCTTCTGATGGATCTCAGCAAAGTAAATTGAAAACCTTTGTAAAAGGATTCACTATTCTAGATGCCATTAGTAACAATTGTGATTTAGGGAAAAAGGTCAAAATGTCAACCTCAACAGAAATTTTAAAGAAGTTGATTCCAACTCTCCCGGATGACTTTTAGGGTTCAAGACATCAATGGAGGAAGTTGCTGCAGATATGATAAAAACAGCACAAGAATTAGAATGAGAAATGGAGCTTGAAGATGTGACTGAATTGCCTAATCTCATAATAAAATCTGAACTGATAAGAAATTGTTCCTTATGGATGAGCCAAGAAGGTGGTTTCTTGAGATGGAATCTACCCCTGGCAAAGACGCTGTGAACATTGTTGAAATGACAACCAAAGATTTAGAATATCGGGTCTCCTTAGCAGGTTGGACAGTGGCAAGATGTAAGAGAACTGATTCCAATTTTGAAAGAAGTTCAACTATGGGTCAAATAGCATCACTGCTGTAAAGAAGTCTTTGTTAAAGGAAAAGTCAATTGGTGTGACAAATTTCATTGTTGTCTTATTTTGAAAAGTTGCCACAGACATTTTAACCTTTAGCAACCACCACGTTTATCAATCATCAGCCATCAACATCAAGGCAAGTTCTTCCCCCAGCAACTTCCTAGAGGCTCAGATGATCGTTAGCAGTTTTTAGCAATAAAGTTTTTAAAATTAAGATATATACATTTTTAGACATAATGCTATTGCACACAGTAGACTACAGTGTAGTTTGAACATAACTTTTACGTGCACTAGGAAAAAAAAATTTGTGTGAATCACTTTATTGAGATATTTGATTTCTGGCCGTGGTCTGGAACTGAACCCACAAGATATGTCTGTATAAGAAGAAAGAGGTACAGGATTTGAGAGTTGATTGAGTATGATCTCAATAATGGGCCATGGAATATAAGCTTTCCTCCTTCCTCCTGCAAGTGTTTTCTGATAGCCTGTGAAACATCTTGCTTAATTTTGGGGATGGAGAATGAACAGACATGGTTCTTGCCCTGAGAAGAGAAACTATATTATAATGCATGATTTCTCAAACTGTAGTTATTCAAATGTCCCGTCATATTTTTGTCATATCTTCGTGCTCCCTGTATTATCATATGGTGTTTTTTAAAAATTATATGCACTTTTATATCTTAATAAACTTGTTTGAAAATACATTATTTTTGATCTCAATGAAAAGCCAGTCTCACTTGCCACAAATAGAAGGTAATTGTTAAACTCAGTATAATTAAAACCGTATGTATAACTAAATTCAACTCAGCTGCTTTATTTGCTGAAGGCTCCAAGGTAGATTTGCTGTCTGTTTGATAAACAAGGGAAATTACTAAGTATAAAAGAGTTGTTAAGGACATACTAGCACAAGACTTAGCCCTTCTCCAGTCATCAGAAGGATTGAAGGGAAGGCAAAGAATTTTTCCACTTATCCTTAACTGTTATGACGTGCACTATAGAGTACAATGTAAATGCAACTCTCATTTCTCTAGTGATGCACATCCATGTTGAAAGAAATGCATATCCAGTAAAGATGCTCCAGGAATGTGGTCCAGCCAACGCTCTTTCCAGCTCTAAATATTAGTGATGCTGCCATCTTTTGCTGTAGACTAAACTGCAACTTCTAAATTCCATGTGGCATTCCCCTACCCTGAAGTTATGCTTTCCTTCTGTGCTCTGTGCTGGCCAGAGGTGCCTCTTGAATCAGGAGATTCATGTGGTTCTTCAGGAAAGGACTTAGGTGAACTGAGGTTATTACCCCAGGCAATGAATAACCTTCGTTCTCCAGATTTGCCTCTGTTTTGAGGGGCTTGGTCCAGAGTGACTTAATTTACTCGAGCTTCCTTGTGTGTGTTGGGTGAGTACACTCAAACACTCAATACAGGTGTGCGATGGGTAGACTGCACAACCCGTCCACCAATAGTGAGTGCGTGAAGGCAAGCTTGATGCAAAACCTCCTGACCTTTTCTACCTGAAGAGCCCTTTGACTTCTAGGAAGAAAGTCAAAAACATGTTATCTTCAGTTTTGTTAATCCCAGTTTGTGTGCAGCTTGGGAGGCTGCTAGTTAGGAAGATGCCAATGGTAGTAGGCTGAGTTGCCAGAAAAGACGGTGGCCTAGTTTTATTTTTATGTAGAGAACTTAGAAAACCTTAAGAGTACCCAAATTGGATTGTGTTTTAATAGACGATGGCTGTATTTTTTCCATGTTAGAGGGATCCTAATGAAAGCACCTGTTTTTTTACATTTCTAAGTTCAGAATCACCAAGGATATTTCCCTGATGGGAGTGGGACCTTAACCTCACTCTGTCACATTGTAGGAGCCAGTGTAGCTATGGAATTATCTTATGAACTCAAGCTGCTAAAACTATCCATGTAGTCAAATCCAGGGGAAAAGCAAATAAAAATTATAAAACTTATTTTTTATATTCATTAATAAATGCTGTTGTGCTTGGAGATGATCACTCATATAAACATACTTTTTTTGGTTCTGTTTTTTTTTGCCAATTTTGTTATTTATATTTTCAAAAAACTCAATAAAAATTATTTTTATTTAAAAAAGAAAGAAAGAGGCCGGGCGTGGTGGCTCAAGCCTGTAATCCCAGCACTTTGGGAGGCCAAGGCGGGTGGATCACGAGGTCAAGAGATCGCGACCATCCTGGTCAACATGGTGAAACCCCGTCTCTACTAAAAATACAAAAAATTAGCTGGGCATGGTGGCACGTGCCTGTAATCCCACCTACTCAGGAGGCTGAGGCAGGAGAATTGCCTGAACCCAGGAGGCGGAGGTTGCGGTGAGCCGAGATTGCGCCATTGCACTCCAGCCTGGGTAACAAGAGCAAAACTCTGTCTCAAAAAAAAAAAAAAAAAAAAAGAAAGAAAGAAAGAAAGAAGAAAGAAAGAAAGAAAGAAAGAAAGAAAGAAAGAAAGAAAGAAAGGAAAAAGAAAGAGAGAAAGAAATGCATACCCAGTAGGAAGACAGCCAAATGAACAAGCAATACAATATATGTGACAAGGATGAGAAACGGATCCTAGCTAGGGCATAGACTGTAAAAAGCCTTGAAAGCCATAGTAAATGAGCTCATCATTCATTGCAAAAATAAAGTTTAGAAATCAAGAGATGACTTGCGGATGAGTGTTCAGGGAATTGTGTTATTGTTAAGTTAGAAACTAAATCTGCAAGAGTCAGTCTCCATAGAAAGTGAGCCACATGGTGAATGGATTATTCATTCTGTTAGATCACAGATGGCCATGGAAGGCTCCACCACCACAGTGGGGTTAGTATCAGTCTTTTACACTGAGGCCTGTTTGGGACATGAACTTCACTTGCTCTTAAAAAAAGAATTCGTTCTGTGCTAGAGAAAAGTAATGTGAAGGCAGAGATATTAGTTAAGAGAGGAAGTAACCCAGGTTGGAACCTATAATGTGCAAAATACATTAGTAGAAGTTGGAATGGGAAGGTAGAATTGGAGATAAAAGACATTTGACTCTAAAACCTATAGGGCTTAGTGATAGATGGATTAGGGCAAATACATGAGAGGAGGAATGATCCTAAGATGACATGAAATAGGAATTACAATTTAAGAGACTTGTGTTGTCAAGCTTTGTGAACTATTTTAACTGGAAAGAGTCTTTTCTGGCTTATTTTCTGCTTCTTCCCCTTGAAGTTGTCCACAAATGAAGTTGCCAAATGTGAAACTTTATAAGGCATGTCTGAACTATGAATTCAATATTAAAACATCAATGAAATTATTCTTTATTTAAATGTTAGATTTCTAATAAAGGCTTAACCCGAAATTTGACATGAGAAGGGTTCATTAGGTGGTAAACCCCATGAAGACAGCAATAATATCTACTTTTCAATAATGTCTGCTATTTACTAAGTGAATGTGGCACATATACACCATGGAATACTATGCAGCCATAAAAAATGATGAGTTTGTGTCCTTTGTAGGGACATGGAGGGACATGGATGAACCTGGAAATCATCATTCTCAGAAAACTGACACAAGAACAGAAAATCAAACACCACATGTTCTCACTCATAGGCAGGTGTTGAACAATGAGAACACATGGACACAGAGATGGGAGCATCACACACTGGGGTCAGTTGCGGGGGAACTGGGGGGACAGCTGGGGGGTGGGGAGTTGGGGAGGGATAACATGGAGAGAAATGCCAGATACGGGTGATGGGGATAAAGGCAGCAAAACACATTGCCATGTATGTACCTATGGAGCAATCTTGCATGTTCTTCACATGTACCCCAAAACCTAAAATGCAATAAAATATGTTTAAAAAAATAAACAAATGAAAATATTCTAAATCTCACTATGTTAGTTTTTTACTTAATCAAATTGCTTTATTTATTTGTTTCATTAAAAGTATTCATTGAGAACTACTTTCTGCCAGGCATCAGGCTTTATAACCAAACAAAAACATTGTTAATTTTCACAGATCCTTCCAGAGGATAAGATAAAGTATACTAAAACAACCACACAAATAATTTTTACATTACAAATGTAATTACATGCTACTAAGACACTAGGAGTTGTCAGGAGAACATGAACACATTTGTTAATTCCATAGTTATTTGTTGAACGCTGCTGTGTAATAAGCACCAACAATATATATACAAGGTTTGTGCAAAAGTAGTTGCAGTGTTAGCAATAAAAAGTAATGGCAAAAACTGCAATTGCTTTTGCACCAGTCTAATATACACACACACAAATATGTATATGTGTATTAGCTCATGCAACAGTGAGATATATCTGTATCAGTATACTAGCTTTTGGTAGACAGGAAGAAGGATAGAAGTGCACAGGAGGTCATGATTTTAGATAAAGTAGCCTGGAAGGGAAGAATTCAGTGGAAAGGTGACTTGAATAAGTATGTGAAAGAACAAGTCTATGTAGTCTTTCTCTCTCCTTCATCTCAAAGCATAACACTTTACAGAAACCAGGGTTGTTGTGAGGATTAAATGCGATAACGTAAGTGGAACCATCTAAAGTAGGACCTGGAGTCAGTTCCTAAGTGAACGAATCTATTTCCTGGATTCAGAAGAGTTGCTGAAATGTGGTCCACATATGCCTACATTTTCTCTTCCTTGTTCCACCCAACTTCTAAAACAAATAAATCAGCCTCCCCCACTCATTCTTAATGTAATAAGCTGTATTTTCTTGTAACTAATACATTTTGTACTTAGGTTTGCTCCTGTTCATTCAGCATTTTTAACTCCACAGTCCCTGTAGAAGCCAGGCTTGCAATATACTCTTGTTTGTTCTACGCATTGCTTAAGCCTGTGGAAAAGCAACACAAATAATATTCAGTGGCATTTCTAGGTCAGAATGTAAAACACCCTGAACAAATCTCCTTGTGTGCGTACAGTGACTGTAGCTAGTTACAGCAGACTGGGTAGCACTCAGTTTGCGGGACAACTTTGGGAGGATGCACAGCCTTTTAAATCTCAGTCTTCTCAGCTACAAAACAAAAAGAAAGCTAACCTTCTCTGACCCCTTCAAAACGTTAGGAGACGGAAATAAGTTCATGTTTAGAAATGCCTGCGTGACCCTTGAAGCCAAGACATTATCAAAGTACAAAGTAAATTACAAGAACTGTTTGCTATCCCATTAGTAACTCAAATAGCACGAGGGGCTCCTCCTGTCAGATCCTAGTTAGGCTTGTAGTACATGCTTGCTTTGTTCTTGAGGATAAAAATGGAAATAAAAGACTTGGAAACTCTCATTGGGCTCATTTTTAGAAAGGTTTTGCAGTAGAAATCCTTATGGGCACAGACAAGTTCTCTTCCATAGGTGCATTTACCCCCAGGGCCTTCCCTTAGTCCTTGGAGCCTGAAAATAAGGTAAGATTTGGAGCTTGGAATCCAGAGACAAGACTTGAGGACTTTTGTGACTATAGTCAAATTTCTTAGCATCACCGATACTCTATCTCTGGACATGTAGAATGAGAATCATCATCAGCATCATAATTACTTTTTGGTTATGATGTCTCTTTAACATAATTAAATAGCTAAAATATATGGACTGTTAACTCTTACTATGTTAATCCCTCTATTATACTATCTCCTTAAATCCCCACAAAACTTTATGAGATGTGGTTTATTATTATCCTTAATTTTCACAAGAAAAAAATGAGGCAGTGAAAGGTTGAATAAATTACCCCTATTAACGGCTCTCAAAAGCAGGGAGCCAGAGATTCCTTTCTTCACAAATCTGCTGAGCCCAGACTGAAAAATGAAGCCTTACCTCTCTGAGCTCTATTCGTCTTTATATTCACTAGACGTGGGGCATGGCGTGGTCAGTACTCCTCAGTGTTATCCAGCTGTGGAGGAGTAATGCTTTTTGATTTGTAAAGCATTATTAAAATGATCGTATTCAGATTAATAGTCACATTTTCACAGGACAAAATGTGTCCATCGAACCTTCCTGAAGGACAACAAGCATTGAGGCATCTGCCTGTTTAGCACTGGATGGATACAGAAATAAATCAGTTCCAGTTAAGATGAGAAGAGTGAGGACTGGTGCCTGAGCGTACTGAGACAATACTTCAATTTTCCAAAGATGTATTTAGTCTCTTTTCAACCTGTGAACCTACAGTGTTAAGCCAAATTATGACTATTATAATCTGCAACTTATTCACATACATTAAGGGATAGATATTTGGAATGGGGGTGTGAGAGAGGGAGAGGTGGCAAAAAGCAGATAGAAATACAAAACATTTGGCTCCTGATAGACCATTGTCAGCAGTCTTCAAACATCTTTTATACACAAACCCTCATTTAGGACAAAAAATTGCATCTCACCCCAAGTTAGACAGCAATGTTTGCCAGTTAGGTGGAATGGAGAGCTAATATTTCTTCCATCCCTAGTTGTTTGGAAGAAAAGACAAAATTTGACTTCAAGTTTATGCGGCAGAGAGAGAGGCCAGTATTTGAGAACTGATGCTTAAATGAACAAGTTGATTTTTGCCAAACTTTGATATTTAATCTTTTTGGGATAGGAGAGAAAAGAGAAAAAAATGTTGACTCATCTAATATTTGGGAAGGTCTCAAAGGATTACATTTTATAGAGGTGGGTAGGGAACACAAAGAAAAGACAAAATTTGATTGCCTGTTTATGAGGCAGAGAGAGGGGCCAGTTTTTGAGAACTGACACTGAAATGAGCAACTTGATTTTTGCCAAACTTTGGTGTTTAACGTATTTTTGGGATATGAGAGAAAAGGGAAAAAAATGTTGACTCGTCTAATATTTGCTAATGTCTCAAAGTGCTGTAAATTTTGCTGGGGTGGGTAGGAACAGGACATGTGGACTGACGAAGTAGGAAATAACCATTCAGGTCATTAGAAGTCATAGATACACTAACGATCATGTTGGTCTTTGAATTCCAAGGCATTTTCTGCAACAATATTCAAACTATGCCTGGGGTAAAGAAAGTGGATTCAAAACCCACCAAAATAATATTCGGTTCACTGCAGAAACCTCTCAGATATATAACACTGGGCATCACAAGATTGAAAACGATAAAGCAATGTCTTTTTGTTTGTTTGTTTTCATATCAAGAGGTGATTAAACACTATGGTTAAGTGGTCTTCCAGCCTCAAAACTTAGACATTCTACTTTTACCTTTCACATGGTGGTATCATATGAGAACTAAGCTACACCAATTCAGCAACATGCAATCTCAAAAAGGACAAAACAATAAATTGTTCAGGTTATTTCTCCCATCGCTCTACTAATTTCTATTTCAGTAACATGCTGAATAGGGTGACAAGGGCAGAAAGAGGGACATATCCTTTTCTGGAATTATAAAAAAGTAAAAAACTCTAGGGGTCTTGAACCTACTCTCCTTGAAGGATATGTCAGTCTACAAAGTGACCTTGCACACCTTTCTAATTCATTTTCAAGATAATTTTAATTGTACATTAAAATAAATATCCCACACTGACTTTAGAACTTTGTCTTTCAGGAAGATACAGTCCTTCCATACTGCAATCAAACTGATATTCCAAAATGTGTCAGACCCTGTACCTCCTAAACAATGCTTTCACATTCAATTATTCCACAAATATTTACTATTTTGTTACAGGTATTGGAAATACAGTCGTATATAAAATAGAAAGTTTTTCTTCTGGTTAACTTTTATCCCAGTAGAGAAAAGCAGAAGATAAACAAATAAACACATACTAAGCAAGATGATCCCAGGTAATAGAAAATGCTAAGGAGAAAACAAAACAGAGTGATGGAGAAATTGGTGATTCAATTTAAGACTGAGCTGCAGGAAGCATTCCTTCTAAGAAGGAGATATTTATGCAGAGACATGATTGGCAATTGTTGGGAAGGAGTCAGCACAGAGCCTCTGGGGTGGAGAAATCAGAGACATAACTTACTGCAAAGGCCCTGAGACAGGAAGGAACTCAGCTTGTTTGAGCAACAGACAGAATATCAGCAGAGCTGGAGCTTCAGAAGCATTCGCTACTAGTAAGCTCTTTGTCAGCATAAAAAACACGACTTGATCTCTGATACCACCCAACTTTTCAATTTCATCTCTTGACACTCTTTCACTTGCTCCTCTAGATTTGCTGAACTACTTGGAAACTTCTTGTGTGTGCACCAGGCTGTTCGTGTCTCCATTTATCAGTACACACTGTTATCCCTGCTTGAAACGTGCTTTTCTATTCTGTAACCTGGTGAATCCTACTCACTTTTGAAGATAAATCTTGCCTTTCATCCCTGTGGAATCACAGAGAGAAAATGATTAACTGCCCAAATTATCCAAGCTTCTATCAGTATCAAAGGGCTTTACTGCCTCTTTTAGAGTCTATATTCTGGTTGAGTATTCTTTTTTAATGCTCTACTTTGACTTATCATAGAATTTAGCATAACTTTTTAGGTTGTAGGCTCCAGAAAAAGTGCACCTTTCCTATGTGAAACACAAAAATATAGGTCAGCAGTCAGTACATTAATCAATTATTTGTCCTCTCTTTTTCCCTCCCTCTCTCCCTCCAACCCTCCCTCCCTCCCTCCCTCCCTCCCTTCCTCCCTTCCTGCCTTTCTTTCTCTCCTTTCTTCTTTCCATTCATTTAGCTAAATTTAAGTGTAGTCTTTGATATTTCCCTTTTTCTCATCCCTTGCAGCCATGTTATTAGGCTCTGATCTGATCTCCTCACCTTCACAGACATGTTGTTGCCATCCTCTGTCTTCACTAAGCATGATCCTGGAGGTCTTGTGTTCTTTCTTCCCTTCCTATGCACCAAGAAGGACCTTTACATTGTTAACCTCTCAAAGGGACTGACTATTCCACATCAGCCCGCTTCATGCAACAACCCTCTCTCCCTGCTTTCTGTCATATCACCACTTATTTCCTTCAAAAGACTTATTGAAATATTTTGTTTAACTTTATGTAGTCCACCTTTGACTTTAATATAACTTTCTTGAGGACTGGGACCTTGGATGCTTTGTACATCATTGTGTCCTAGTACTCAGCTTAGCATTTGGCACATAGGTTCAATACGTACCAATCGAGTAAGTGAGTGAATGAATAAATAGACGTGTACTTGAACAAATGTACATGTATCATGCCAAGCTCTGTGCTAGGTAATGGAAATTAATTTTTTAAAAACTATGTTCAAATATATATTTTTTTAATTTAATTTTTAATTATTACTTTTCTTTTGATAGGGGTCTCCCTGTGTTGCCCAGGCTGGTCTTAAAATTCCTGGCCTCAAGTGATTCTCCGATCTTGGCCTCCCAAAGTGCTGGGATTACAGGTATGAGCCATTGTGCACCACCAATTTTTTTAAAAAATTAAGTCATTGCCTTTGCTTTTGAGTTCCTTTTTCCTTTCTTTTAAATCTAGCTTTTCTTTCTTCTGTTCTCACATTTAAGAAAAATATTATTTAGTGCATGGAGTTAGAACCTTGTGGTAATGCCCTAGAAGAGAGGTCATGGGTTTCGTGTGGATTAAGGAAAAAAACAGTTACCTATGTTTTTTAAAGAGTCCCTAACCTTGGGTTATCATTTTGTAGTCTCTTAAATTTGATAAGATGGTGTGAATAGGTTAGATCAATTATATCCCCTAATTAGCACCCACCACAGAGTGCTGTGGTTAATGGTTCATACACCTTCCTTACCAGATTCCGAGCTATTCAGTGGCGAGCGCTGCATCTTGTTCATTTTTGTTTTCTGTCTTCATCTAGTATCGCCGTAGGCATGCTAAATATCTTCTAAGACAGCAACCTAGGCATAAACTTCATTGCTTTTCAGAGCATGTAGAAAGCTTGAGAGATTATGTTAGCTTTCTTCTAACTTTTCCGACTTGAAAAATGATGGGAAGGATTGTGTTCCAAATAAATGGCAAAGACAAAACTGTGACTTGGGTCTATGATTCCATGACTTGAGTGCTTCTTCGTTATTCCAAGTCACATCTTTATCTGAGAGGAAAAAATCAAAACACCAACTTGGGAGTCATGCTGGTTAATGAAATCTCTGCTCTCTTGAGGCAAGATGGCAAACAACAAATTAAAAATAAATGCTGAGCTGGCATGAAAATGATGTTTCATGTAAAGATGACACAGGCATATATCAATGGAGCAGCAAAGAAATTCTATGGTTTCTGAGATCATGATTAGCAGCAAGGAGCTGTAAACTGTCACTAAATTCATCTGTTAAGCAATGCTGGAGAGAAACATTCCCTTTTGAAGACTGCTCTACTTTCAGTCACAATAAAGAATTAGACCTGAGAACAACTTGGAGGCAGGCAGCATAGTCATTCTTTTTGCATCCTTACATCCATAGGATTAACGATTTTCAAATTATTAGCATAATGGTTAACTTTGTGTTTAGTTGACCAGGCTACAGAGTGCCTAGATAGCTAGCTAGACATTGTTTCTTGTTGCGTCTGCGAGGCTATTTCAGGAAGAAATCACCATTTAAATCAGTAGGTTGAGTAAAGAAAATTGATCTTCCTAATGTGTATGTACATCATCCAATCTATTGCAGGTTGACTAGAACAAAAGGCAGAGGAAGGGAAACTTCACTCTCTTTGCCCAGCTGAGGAAAGTGAGACATTGGACTTCTCCTGCCCTCAGGTCAAGACTTGTACTAGCCACACTCCTGGTTCTCAGGCTTTCAGACTTGAACTAGAACTTACACCATCAGTTTTTCTGTTTCTCAAGAGTATGTTGTGGACACCAGAACAAGATACACTTTTCTCGTGCCTAATACAAACATGAGTTTCTTGTGTCAAGTCTTAATAAATTAATCAATCATTTCTCCTTCCTTCTTTGAAAAGAATTATGCTACCGGCTTTCTGAGATCTCCAGCTTGCAAATGGCACCTTGTGGGACTTCTCAGCTTACGTAATCATGCAAACCAATTTCTTATAATCTCATTCTCTCTTTCAATACAGTCATTTCTCCATATATGCAGGTTTTGCATCTGCGGATTTAACGAACTATAAATCAAAACCAGTGATTATGTTGGGCCAACAGAACTTATTTTTCATCCATGATTGGTTGAATCCACAGACAAAGAATCATAGAGCTGAAGGGCCAATTATGCCATCCTAATTTATATAAGGGACTTGAGCCTTCTCTAATTTTTGTTATTGTGGGGTGCTGTTGAACCAATTCCCCATGGGTTCAAAGAGCTGACCATATCTGTCTGTCTGTCTGTCTATCTATCTCCAATTTGTTCTGTTTCTTTAGAGATCATTGACTAATACACGGCATTTTAAATTCTTGAATAGTTAGTAAGCCTTATAGGTGACAGGTGTTAGCTGGAACACTCAATTTACCAGAATAATTGTATTTTCCAGATTCTTGATAAAATCCTCATTTAATTTCCTTGATTTTCTCAATATAATTGGGAGCAAAGATAATAAAGGAATCCATGAATAGTCAGCAGAATCCCAATATTTATTGGGCACTTTTGTTGGAGATGACTGCTTTCTAAGCATAGTTCAATAGCCAAAGTGGTCCTCGTTGTTTATGTAGCATCTTGGGTCAACAGTTTCTTACCCAAACTTTAATGTCAGGTCCCTCTTGGTCTTACTAGATTACTTTAGTATTTCATCTGTCATATTTCATCTATATCTAAATAGCCCATGTTCTTGACCTTTTATCATCTGTTCTGCTAATGTACTCCTGGGCTATGCATGAAGCCCTTTTGATGGTTTAACTGTGGTTTGCAAACAAAGACCAGACAGCTGGTCTAGGGAGAACTCCCATCTGGCCTAGGCAATTCTTTCTTCTCAAAAACTATTGTGTTAACCCAAACAATGTGCAGTGGAGTCAAAATTTACACGTACAACAAAATGTAAAAAATAAAAATTTTTTAAAGCCACTTGATTTTGAAAAACATTCTCTCTTGTGCTGGGCCCCCATTCCTGCTGATGACATTCCTGCTGGGAGCTGGTCGTTAACTTCCTATCCCCTTCCAGTTTAAAGTAGTCTTCTTTCTTTCCTCTTGCCTTACTCTCACAAATAATCTGTAGATTTAAAGTTAAAATTTCCTATTAAGGATATTTCTTTCCTCTGTTAAGAAATCTCTCCTCTCTGCTTTCTATCCAAACTGGGACCCAAGTAAGGAAGAAGCTTCTATACTTTGGTGCTGCCTTGTGTTTGGGATGCAAGTATTTGGACAGGAATTTCTCTGAGGAATTATTTATTACTGAGGTAAAGTTACTTTGGCGCACATGATGCTCAGTTACCTCTTCTGGGTAGCTAGCTGCCACAGGAATTCACCCTGGCTCTAGCTGCACATTCCATTTACTCCTGAAATCGGAAACACTATTCTATATCCTCAGAGGCTTTGCCCCTCCCATCACCATTCACAAATTCAGCCTCCAGGACTCTCTACCCAGGGGCTTCTGAATCTCCTATGAGGTAGTTAGAAATTTCCTGTTCACAAAAGGTAAGAAAGTAGAAGTGTACCCTTAGTGTCCCTGCTCTGACTAAAGCTTTCATGCTGCTGTCCTAGTTGGCTTTACTCACCCCATGTTAAAAGGCAGTTTCACCTCAACTGGAAATGAAACAAGAGCTCCAACTGCCTCCGGCTCCCCATATGACCCATCTGTGGTTTCTATCTCCAGAGTACCACCCCCAAATTCACCCCATGGTTGAGATCTGTAAAAGGTGATAGAGACTATAAATCCCTTCAAAGCCAAAAAACAATCCCTTCTCTACCTTTAATCCCTTCAAATTTTTTCCAACCACTTGTTCATCCTCGAAATAGAAAAGTTCTCTACTTCCTTTTGAAATAGGGAGAAGCATCCTTGGCCATAGGTGGAGTTCTCTGTATCCATAGCTCACAATAATACTCCATGTTCAAACCTTCAAGATTTTCTCTACCTATGCAAGGAAAGATTTTTGAATTTAGGAATCCCTTCTTCTCTCTCATACATACACATGAAATTCTTCTCGTAAGACTTCTGTCTTCCTTTGGGCTTTGCATGCTATTTTGGAAGATAAAAGTTGAATGTTGACCATGTTTCTTTTTCTTCTTCTCTAATCCTATTTTATCTGGAAACAAATGGATACTTTCACATGTGCAGAGAGGAAGGAAACACCAGGAGAATAAAACTTCCAGTAACATTTTAAAATATTTTGTTACGTTGGTAAAAATCATTAATAAGCTCCCCAAAGAAAGAGTGATTTGTATACATTTTATAATTTACTCATTTCATTTGGCCGTATCAGTTATGCCACAAACCCTTCGCTGTGATAAATTTTCTCTATAAATCTGAACTCAGTGCAATTGAAATTAGTTCAATATAGTTGCAATCAACAGATATTCCTGAGTATTTGTTAATGTGCCAGGCACTGTGCTAAGCTATGAGAATACTGATTAAGGAGGTACCTTTATTGTCTTTGAGGAGTGCATAATCTATGGAAAAATCAGGCTTGTAAGTAAATAAATTAATGTAAATTTAAAAATCAGTGTAATTATTTCAAAGACTATAGAAATAGCCATAGGAGGGATCTGTGACCTCTGTAAAAAAAGATACTATTGAGACACAGAGAAGGGAATATCTAAAGGACTCAAGGATAACTCATGAAACGAAGTGAGGTCTTAGTTGGATTGTAAAGCATGATTCATTAAACTGGGAGTCATTCCAGGCAGAGCGATTATATGTGAAAAAGGACCAATGCATATCTTGGATAAAGAGAAATTCGACGTCACTTACCATATGTACTCCACAGAAGCCAAAAATTTTTAATACACTGATTAAGTCCTGTGTGCTGACAGTCTAAAGGGCACAAAACCCAAACTCTTTCAGAACACCCAGTCTGGGCATAAGAAAAGGGAGACACACTAAGTTAATAATTAAAATTAAGGTAACCAGAGAGTATAGGGTAACATAAAGGAAGAGAGTCTGGGTTATGTACTGCACTTTCTAGATAGAGTGCAAGAATATTCACACCTTTTCTAGATGGCTGGGTCATACTACTTAGAAGGCTGGTTAGGATAAAATGACCTTGTTTAGAGGGAGTGGTACTTAAGAGAGAAGAGTTTAGACAGAGACACTTAAAAAGATTTAGTAGCACAATGGGAGGGAGGGAAGCACTTGACACAGCCCCCATCTGGCTAGCTTTTTGGATATCCTGATTTGTATAAGCCATCATTTCTCCTCATCATTTAGTGATATGCTTGATGAAATTTTTCTTTAAGAGCAAAGACAACTCAGAAAGATGAATGTGTATAGCTGAGCCAAGGAATTAATCAACTGTAGAGAGAAGAATCATTTATGGACCTCCTATTAATTAGGAAGCCACTAATTTGGCTTCTTAGATTTTTATATCTCCACTTTCTATAAAGAGAGTATTCACAAATATATACATTATAGGTATGAATATGGGAAAATGTTCATCCATCTTAAAAATATTCAATGTGCATATTCAAATATTATTTAGTGATACAGTCAGAGCTAGATTTGAGACCTCCTATTTCCCAGTCTAGCACTTTTTCTCCTGGTTGATATTTTAAAGTGTTACGAAAAACAAATGAAAAATTTGAACATTTCCATACAAATATTGCATAGGAGCTAGCTCTGTGTAGAGAAAATAATAGTTATTAACTTTATACGATTTCTATAGTACAAGAATTTATTTAAGTATTTAACATACAGAAGGCTATTTAGGCTTCAGAACGACTTTATAATGTGGGAAGTACTATTATCCTCATTTTACAAATGAAGAAACTGAGGCCTAGAAGTTAAGATTCTTGGCTAAAGTCACATGGCTTCTAAGAAGTAGCTACTAAGGAGTAGTCAAGCCTGAGTTACAAATTGTGGCCATTCTAGGACAGGCTTATTCCTTAGCATTCCTTCACAAACGTATTTGTTATATATGTGGTCAAAGTTTATTTTGGGAGACTCAACCCTGATCTCACATACCCACTCAGCAACACAAATGGTATATTCTTCATGAAATCCATACTCATACCTTCAAAACATTGCACTATACTGCCATTTTAATGCTCTTCTAGAAAGTAAGCTTAACACTGGGAAATCTGAAGAATAATCCCCAACTAATAATCTGCTATTAGGTAGTACCTTGGTTTATCTAGGTGTGCAGAAGAACTTCAGTTCCAAGGCCTCTAGCCTTTGGATGTGAGGAGGCAGACTGGACTCCTGGAGTTCCTGAATAAATTATCAAATTCCTCATATTTTCTCTTACATCCCATGCCAACCAAAGTCTTTTTGCAATCTTGCATTAAAAGTAATAGCAAAAACTGTAATAACTTTTGCACCAACCTAATAAAAGGAAAGTTATCATGGATAGAAGTGGACTCCACGCCAAAGTAGCCCCACAGAAGTCTAAGTGTGTAAACCTGGCCCTAGGTGGGTACAGAACTGGGGACAGAAAATACAACTAGCACATTAGGGCTTTAGGAAGATAAGTTACTTATGTTAGTTCACTTGAAAGTTTACAGGTCTACAATGAAGGAAATAGGCTGATTTCATGAAGCAAGAGGATGACGTTGCTATGGGGTTTGAGTTCAAGAGGAAATATTTCAGGCAGAATGAGTTTTATCAAAATCAAGTCAGTATTGTAAAAATTTCAACGGAGGGGCCTTGATGTGGGAACCGGGGGCCTAAATGTGAGAGCTGAGTGGAAATGAAGAGGGCTTGGATGGGATAATTCCTTAGCATCCTTCGCAAATGCATTTGTTAAATGTGTTCAAAGTTTATTTTGGGTGACTCAGCCCGAGCTCATATACCCACTCAGCAACACAAACGGCATATTCTTCATCAAATCCATACTCATTACAGCACGATTTAGGTGTGATCTTTTGAACTTGGCCATGTTAAGCAGTAAGCTCATATTTCCTCTGACATCCCATGTAGCTTACCAGTCTTTTTCCAATCTTGGATAGCATTCTCAGGGGAGACTTAGAATAAACACACTTCTTTTTAATTCGGTGACATTTCCAATGAGGTTGAAAGCCCCCTTGAGAATAGAACTCCCAGCAAGTGCTCAGCTAGTATTCTGCTAAATGCAGATCTCATAAGAGCAGGTTCTAGCTCTGGATGTGCCCAGAAAAATTCATGCAACTTGAACAATTTGTTTCCCTACCATGGGCCTATCTACCTTATCCATAAAATGATGTGACTGAAAGAAGCCAGACACAAAAGAACACAGATTGAATAACACTGCTTATGCAAAGTATTAGAAAGACACATCCATATAGACAGTAAGTAGATTAGGGATTTCAAGGGACTGGAAAAAGAGACAAATGAGAATGACTGTTAATGGGTAAAGCCTACTTTTTAGGGTGATTAAAATGTCCTATAGTTGGACAACAGTGTTCATTCCACAACCTTGTGAATATACTAAAAACAATTTGATTTTATAATTAAAATGATAAATTTTACAGTATGCAAATAATATTTCAATTAATAAAAAAGCATATGAAGATGTTTTCTATTGTTGGGAAGTTTCACAAGCAAGGTTTTTTTTTTTAATGAATTCACCCTGTATCATAATAAGAAGTCAAATGCATTTGCATTTGCTGTTTTTTTTTCTTCTCTTCACTCTCAGGCTGTGGACCACAATTATTGATGCTTTATCTAATTGTTAGTTTTCCTAGCAGTGAGAATTTGATAATTATTTGCAAATTTGCCAGGCAGGAAAATTTAGGAAAAGGGGAAGATCTTTTCCTGGATTTGAGCCTTAAGAAATGAAAGATAAATATATTTATCTCAGTGGGCTTCAGTCCTCTTTTAGTGAGCAGTTTGAGCTTGAATTCAAGTGATTTGGCCGTGATACAAATAGCACACATTATATGCAAATTTCCCAAGCATATGAAAACAATCACATTCACAGCTGGAAGAAAGTGAAACAAAATCTATATATAACCCCGCAATCACTTATTATGCTAAAAATACCCTTTCAAGACACATCTTTTATTTTTTTTATTCTCAGTGGTTGAAAATAAATTTGTACTGTTCTCTCTATGGCACTAATAATCAATTGTAGAATTATGGCATGAAGTTTTAAACAGTTTTTCCCCCCCCTTCTGAGCAGTTCGTTCTTGAAAGCAGAGAAACAGTGCCTTTCTCCTGTTTCTAGGCCTTGGAGCAAAAGCTATCATTTTAAACACCTGTTTTGATCTTAAAACTTGTAAAATTTCAGCATATGTGTGGGGATGCGTGACGTCTAACTGTGCAGTACTTACTACACTTGTGTCTTGAGGATACTGCCACTTAGATGGAGACTGGGAAACTTTCATTTGCTATTCTTGGTCAGCATCCATAACTGAGATTGCTGCCACTCAGGGAGAAGGCATCGCATTCCCCTTAGAGATGCCTCAATGCTCTCCACCCCTAATAAGATTCAGTACTGAAATAAGGAGAAGGCTGAATGCATACCAGGCTTTTTATCTTTTAAACACTCCCATACCCATTTGACTTTATCTTCCTTCTCTGGTGATGAAAATAATGAAAACAACTTTACGGCCTATAAAAATGCTTTCTATGCTGTTTTTTAAAAAATGGTGGTACAGAGGAGACCTTGGAAATGTATACTAAACTGTTGTCCTGTACTGTGGGAAACTAGTTCCAGGATCTACCTTAGATATAAAAATCTACAGATACTCAAGTCTCTTATATAAAACAGTGTAGTATTTACATATAACCTATGCATATCATCCTGTATACTTTAAATTATCTCTAGATTATTTATGGCAACTAATACAATGTAAATACTATGGAAATGGTCATTATACTGTATTTCTTAGGGAATAATGACCAGAAGAACAAATTGACACATGTTGAGTACAGACACAATCTTTTTCCCAAAGATTTTCTGTCCTCTGTTGGTTTAATGTATGGATGCGGAATGCACGGATGCAAAGAGCCATCTCTATAGGCTTGGGAAAACATATTTTCCTTGTCAAAAGTAAAAAAAATTAGAAAAGACTTCAGTTGATTTCCTGGGAACTTGGAAGCCTATGGGAGTGGGAGCAGTGGGCCCTGGCTGTTGGGAGGGGTGGGAGTGGTAGATGGGGGTAACAACGTGTATGAGCATATTAAAGGCTTTCCACATTTGAGAAATTATCCTACAGTTTCAAAATATTTAAAGGCCTATGAAAATGCTAAACTTATGTTTCTTACTTAGTCATCTACTCACATAGAAGAAGCATCTTCAGGCATTGTATTTTTCCTACATGCAATTGAATATTTTCCCCGAAATTTGGAAAAGTTGTGACTCTTTGTGGTTCTTCTGAGTAATCAAGTTAATCTACTCTCCTAACTTCAGGAACACATATAAAACTATGTTTTCTGCATAATTCAGGTTTGCCATTCCTACTTACAGCTAACACACAATCCCTAATCTTAGCGATTTAACACGACAAAAGGCTCTTTTTTTCTCAGGTATAATCCACAGTTGGTTAGGTGCCTCTCCTTCAAAAAGTAATTTAGGAATTTAGTTCTTTCTGTAATCTGGCTCGATCATATTATAGTCTACCAACTTGGGGGGTCTTTCACTTCCAGCTTCATGGATGGGGTGAGAGTGTAGACTGAGGTACTTGTTAAAGATTTTTAGGACCATGCCTGGAAGTGGCTTCCTTCTCTTACTTCCACATTCTATTAGCCATAACTAGATACAAGCTAAGTGCAAGGGAAGCTGGAAATGAGGTTCTCCTGTGTTCCCTTGAAGGAGAAATGGTATTGGTGAGCATCAAGTTAGTCTCTAATTAATCCTGTCTGATCATTATGGATCAATTTTATTATTTATTCTAAACATAAAATATGTCCTCCTCCTCCCCATGGAGAACAATTTGATGTCTTTCTCAAAACACCAGATCTCTAGATAATGTGGAGGCCTCTACAGTAGATTGACATGTGTGTCCTTGTTAGTGAATACCAGGGGTTCAGTCTAGGTCATGTTGATTGCCACACAGAAAGACAATTACTGAGAAAATGGGTATTGCTAGAGAAGTAGGCTTTATTACACGTGATGTCAACCAGAGATACTGGAGACAAACCTCAAATCCATGTCTTCCCCCACCCAACTAACTTTAGTAATTTATACCACTGGGAAGGAAAACAAGAGGGACAAAGAAAAGGAGTTGGTCAATGTACAGCAGATGGTTGAATAGAGGTCTAGCATCTCATTATAACCACGTTTGGGAGAATGAGGATTAGGGAGGAGTAAGGAAGCTGAGTTGGTCGATAGGCAGAAGGTGCATCTCATTGTACAAATGTAAATTTCTCAAGCTTCAGTTCTATGGGCTTCTGGCTTATTAGAAGATGGGGCCAGTTTTATTCTTATGGTCTGATAGTTCATGAAGATCAGTATCTACCCTCAGTTCCCCTCCTTGGCTACCACCATCAAATATACAATAGTGTTATATGGATAGGATGATTGTAGTCTGTACTTTCATTTATGAAGGGGAAAAATACGAGACATGTAAATCACTAGTTATAGTGGATGCTGTGGTGCCCTGCCCAGATCTCCCTTTAGGACCAAGGCCCTTACCTGCCAGCCACTGATGGCTCACAGCTGAGTCCCCCTCTATGAACTACTATCTAAAAATCACTGTCTTGACTATGACCTGCCCTGTGGAGGCTTGCATTCAATGACTAGTGCAGAGTATGAGACATCATCTCTTTGTCTCAGTGTGGAAAATTTAAAGCCTCTGACTTCTGGTGGGATTGGCTGAGTTCTTTGTTGCAATTACGTCACCGGTTCAATGTTTCCCTTTGCCTAATCTTACTTTCCTTACTCCTTAGAGGTGTTGTTTCCAACGACATTTCCCAAATAGCCTGTGTAAACACATCTCAGGGTCTTTGAAATCTGTTTCCCGGAGGATCTGAGCTACGACACTGGTCATAATTGCTCTGAAATTCCATGGGGCCTATTTTATGAAATCCTCCCGGTCTAAGTGGGTAAAAAAAGTTTCTTTCTGCCTCTGATTTTACTCTGTGTTGGAGGAAATCCCCTGTCTTTTATAGTTTATGGCCTGTGGCTCTACTCTTGAGGGTCTTCTCTTCATTCAGTTTCGTTGGGGACTCTAAAGTGAATGCTGGAGAACATACATTGTTAGGGGTTTTGAGACTTTCTCCCTGCTTGTGATAGGTTATGATCCCAAAGGTTACCTAAGGTCTCATAAAGCTAAAGACATTCTGAATATATTTGTGACTTCTTTATCAATGTGATTCTTTCAACACCTTCATAGTTTCTAATCTCTATACATTCCAGTCAGTTTCATGTCCAGTAACCATCACTTAAAGCCTCTCCTAGACACAGTTCTCAGATCTCCTTTCTTTTTGCATTTTCAGAACCCTGCCTTTCTGTCTTAACTAAAGCTACCTTGAGGTTAATGAGATTGAATTAAATTGATTGAGTACAAATTTATTATTGTTCGAGTCACTTCATCCAACTGAAGAGTTTTTCCTAGACTTAGCATTTCAAAGTTGTTAAATTTTTCATATCTTACTTTTGAAGGTCTAGATGCTAGAATCTTTTCACTTTTTAAAGCCCCCAAAAGCCTTGAATTTCTAGACTTTCTTTATTCTCTTTACTTTCTGCCTGCAAGGTATCTAATTCTTTTTTGAGGTCATATTTTATAATACCTTACCAGACCACCCTTTGGTAGCCAACGTATCCTACTAAGCTTCTGCTTTCCAAGCTTTTCTGCTACAGCTATTGGTTGACTGGGCATGGTATCTGTATTGAAAACAACTATGGAAGGGAGTGAAATGAAGTGTCTTCCAACTGCATAATCTGGAGACCTATGCTTCCAGCCTGCGTCAGATTCCTTGATGCTCATCTCTGAATGCTTAACCAATGCCATGTATTTATCTTCGTGTTAAGGGTAGTCCCGTCTTCAAAGCACTGATTTCTGTATAAGGTTATATAATCAACCACCTGGTAATCTCTGACTTAGTACACAAAATATTGGAATTCTATATCATGTCACAGTTTGTTGTATATTGGATTGCTTTTTAAAGAAGTTTTCCTCAAAGAGATGCATCCATGATTCTTCTTTATATATAAATAATATATATTTTTATCACACTTTAGGTTATAGGGTACATGTGCAGAACATGCAGGACTGTTGCTAGATACATACGTGGCAATGTGGTTTGCTGCCTCCATCCCTGTCACCTATATCTGGCATTTATCCCCATGTTTTCCCTCCCAAAATTCCTACCCCTGCTGTCCCTCCCCCCACAGCAGACCCTGGTGTGTGATGCTCCCTTCCCTGTGTCCATATGTTCTCATTGTTCAACAACCACCTATGAGTGAGAACATGCAGTGTTTCATTTTCTGCCCTTGTGTCAGTTTGCTGAGAATGATGGTTTCCTGATTTATCCATGTCCCTACAAAGGACACAAACTCATCATTTTTTATGGCTGCATAGTATTCCATGGTGTATATGTGCCACATTTTCCCTGTCCAGTCTATCATCGATGGGTATTTGTGTTGGTTCCAGGTCTTTACTATTGTAAACAGTGCTGCAATGAATATACGTGTGCATGTGTCTTTATAATAGAATGATTTATAATCCTTTGGATATATACCAGTAATGGGATTGGTAAGTCAAATGGAATTTCTATTTTTAGGTCCTTGAGGAATCACCACACTGTCTTCCACAATGGTTGAACTAATTTACACTCCCACTAACAGTGTAAAAGTGTTCCTATTTCTCCACATCCTTTCCAGCATCTGTTGTCTCCAGATTTTTAAATGATCACCATTCTAACTGGCATGGGATGGTATCTCAATGTGGTTTTGATTTGCATTTCTCTAATGACCAGTGATGATAAGCATTTTTTCATATGTTTGTTGGCTTCATATATGTCTTCTTTTGAAAAGTGTCTGTTCATATCCTTTGCCCACTTTTGAGTGTGTTTGTATGTTTGTTTTTCTTGTAAATCAGTTTTAGTTCTTTGTAGATTCTGGATATTAGCCCTTTGTCAGATGCGTAGATTGCAAACATCTTTTTCCCATTCTGTTGGTTGCTGATTCACTCTAACAATTGTTTCTTTTGCTGTGCAGAAGCTCTGGAGTTTGTTTAGATCCTATTTGTCTATTTTGGCTTTTGTTGCCAATACTTTTGATATTTTAGTCATGAAGTCCTTGCCCATGCCTATTTCCTGAATGGTTTTGCCTAGGTTTTCTTCTAGGGTTTTTATGGTGTTAGGTCTTATGTTTAAGTCTTTAATCCATCTGGAGTTAATTTTAGTGTAAAATGTCAGGAAAGGGTTCAGTTTCTGCTTTCTGCAAATGGCTAGCCAGTTTTTCCAACACCATTTATTAAACAGGGAATTCTTTCCACTTTGCTTGTTTTTGTTGGGTTCTCAAAGATCAGATGGTTGCAGATGTGTGGCATTGCCTCCAGGGCTTCTGTTCTGTTCCATTGGTCTATATCTCTGTTTTAGTACCAGTACCATGTTGTTTTGATTACTGTAGCCTTGTAGTATAGTTTGAAGCCAGGTAGCGTGATGCCTTCAGCTTTGCTCTTTCTGCTTAGGATTGACTTGGCTATGTGGGCTCTCTTTTGGTTCCATATGAGTTTAAGGTGGTTTTTTCCAGTTCTGTGAAGAGGGTAATAGGTAGCTTGATGGAGATGGCATTGAATATATAAATTACTTTGGACGGTATGGCCATTTTCACAATATTGATTCTTCCTAACCATGAGCATGGAATGTTTCTCTATTTGTTGGTGTCCTCTCTTATTTCCTTGAGCAGTGGTTTGTAGTTCTCCTTGAAGAGGTCCCTTACTCCCTTTGTTAGTTGTACTCCTAGGTATTTTATTCTCTTTGTAGCAATTGTGAATGGCAGTTCATTCTTGATTTGGCTCTCTTTAAGTCTGTTATTGGTGTAAAGGAATGCTTGTAATTTTTGCACATTGATTTTGTATCCTGAGACTTTGCTGAAGTTGCCTATCAGTTTCAGGAGATTTTGGACTGAGACAATGAGGTCTTCTAAATATACAAATGTGGTCTGCAAATAGAGACAATCTGATTTCCTCCTTTCGTAATTGAATACCCTTTATTTCTTTTTCTTCCTGATTGCTCTGGCTAGAACTTCCAATACTATATTGAATAGGAGTGTTGTAAGAGGACATCTTTGTCTAGTGCCAGATTTCAAAAGGAATGCTTCCAGTTTTTGCCCATTCAGTATGATATTGGCTCTGGGTTTTTGTAAATAGCTTTTATTATTATGAGATACAGTCAATCGATACCTAGTTTATTGAGAGTTTTAAAAGGCTGTTGAACTTTGTAGAAGGCCTTCTCTGTATCTATTGAGATAATCATGTGGTTTTTGTCTTTGGTTCTGTTTATGTGGTAAATTACGTTTACAGACTTGCGTATGTTGAACCAGCCTTGCATCCCCGGGATGAAACCTCTTGATCATGATGGATGATGTGCTGCTGCAATCGGTATGTCAGTATTTTATTAAAGATTTTTGCCACATTTTCCCAATCCCTGGAGAACATCATTCTCAGCAAACTGACACAAGAACAGAAAATGAAACACTGCATATTCTCACTCATAGGCGGGTGATGAAAAATGAGAACACATGGACACAGAGAGGGGAGTACTAAACACTGGGGTCTATTGGGGGGAAAGGGGGAGGGCCAGTGGGAGGGGGAGGTGGGGAGGGATAGCCTGGGGAGAAATGCCAAATGTGGGTGAAGGGGAGAAAGCAAACAAAACATACTGCCATGTGTGTACCTATGCAACTGTATTGCATGCTCTGCACATGTACCCCAAAACCTAAAATGCAATAAAAAGAAAAAAAAAAAAAGATTTTTGCATCTATGTTCATCATGGATATTGGCCAGAAGTTTTCCTTTTTTGTTGAGTCTCTGCTGGGTTTTGGTATCAGGATGATGTTGGCCTCATAAAATGATTTGGGAAGGATTCCCTCTTTTGGGATTATTTGGAATAGTTACAGGATTGGTACCACCTTCTCTTTGTATGTCTGGTAGAATTCGGATGTGAACCCATCTAGACCTGGGCTTTTATTGGTTGGTAGGCTATTAATTTCTGCCTCAACTTCGGCCCTTTTTATTGGTCTATTCAGGGTTTTGACTTCTTCCTGGTTTAAACTTGGGAGTATGCAAGTGTCCAGAAATTTATCCATTTTTCCATGTTTACTGGTTTATGTGCATAGAGTTGTTTGTTGTAATCTCTGATGGTAGTTTGTATTTCTGTGGAATACGTGGTGATATCCCCTTAATCGTTTTTTATTGCATCTATTTGATTCTTCTCTCTTTTCTTTTTTATTAATCTGGCTAATGGTCTGTCTATTTTGTGGATCTTTTCAAAAAACCAGCTCCTGGATTTATGAACTTTTTCAAGGATTTTTTTCTGTCTCTATCTCCTTCAGTTCTGCTCTGATGTTGGTTATTTCTTGCCTTCCGTTAGATGTTGTTTTTTTTTATTCCTGCTCCTCTAGGTCTTTCAATTTTGATGATAGGTTGTCAATTTTAGATCTTTCCTTGCTTCTCATGTATGCGTTTATTGCTATAGATTTTCCTCTAGACATTGCTTTAAATATATCCCAGAGATTTTGGTATGTTGTGTCTTCATTCTCATTGGTTTTGAAGAATATCCTTTTTTCTGCACTCATTTCATTGTTTATCTAGTCAACATTCAAGAGCCAGTTGTTCATTTTCCCTGAAGTTGTGTGGTTCTGAGTTAATTTATTAATCCTGAGTTCTAATTTGATTGCCCTGTGGTCTGAGAGACTGTTCTGATTTCTGTTCTTCTGCATTTGCTGAGGACTGATTTACTTCCAATTATGTGGTCAGTTTTAGAGTAGGTGTGATGTGGCGCTGAGAAGAATGTATAGTCTATGGATCTGGGGTTGAGAGTTCTGTGTCTATTAGGCTAGCTTGATCCAGAGCTGAGTTCAAGTCCTGGATATACTTGTTAATTTTCTGTCTCATTGATCTGTCTAATATTGACAGTGGAGTGTAAAAATCTCCCGCTATTATTGTGTGGGAGTCTAAGTCTCTTTGTAGGTCATTAAGAACTTGCTTTATGTATCTGGGTGCTCCTGTATTGGGTGCCTATATATTTAGGATTGTTAGCTCTTCTTGTTGCATTGATTCTTTTACCGTTATGTAATGCCCTTCTTTGTCTCTTTTCATCTTTGTTGGTTTAAAGTCTATTTTATCAGAGACTAGGATTGCAACTCCTACTTCTTTTTCCTCTCAATTTGCTTGGTAAATCTTCCTCCATCCCTTTTCTTTGAGCCTATGTGTATTCCTGCACATGAGATAGGTTCCCTGGATACAGCACATTCATGGCTTTTGACTTTTTATCCAATTTGCCAGTCTGTGTCTTTTGATTGGGGCATTTAGCCCACTTACATTTAAGGGTAAGATTGTTAGGTGTGAATTTGATCCTGCCATTTTGATGCTAGCTGGTTGTTTTGCCCATTAGTTGATGCAGTTTCTTTTTTGTGTCAATGCTCTTTATCATTTGGTATGTTTTTGGAGTGGCTGGTACTGGTCGTTCCTTTCTATGTTCAGTGCTTCTTTCAGAAGCTCTTGTAAGGCAGGCCTGGTAGTGATGAAATCTCTGAGCAATTTCTTGTTCATAAAGTATTTTTTTTCTCATTTACATATGAAGCTTAGTTTGGCTGGATATGAAATTCTAGGTTGAAAGTTCTTTCTTTAAGGATGTTGAATATTGGCCCCACTCTCTTCTGGCTTGGTAGAGTTTCTGCCAAGAGATCCACTCTAAGTCTAATGGGCTTCCCTTTGTGGGTAACCCAACCTTTCTCTCTGGCTGCCTTAGATTTTTTTCCTTCATTTCAACCCTGGTGAATCTGACGATTATGTTCCTTGGGGTTGCTCTTCTTGAGGAATATCTTTGTGGTGTTCTCTGTATTTCCTGAACTTGAATATTGGCCTTCCTTGATAGGTTGGGGAAGTTCTTCTGGATAATACCTTGAAGAGTGTCTTCCAGCTTGGATTCATTCTCTCTGTCACATTTAGGTACACCTATCAAATGTAGATTAGGTCTTGTCACATAATCCCCTGTTTCTTGGAGGCTTTGTTAATTTCTTTTCTCTAGTCTTGCCTTCTTGTTTTATTTCATTGAGTTGATCTTCAATCTCTGTTATCCTTTCTTCTGCTTGGTTGATTCAGATATTGAGATATTGAAACTTGTGTATGTTTTCCGAAGTTCTAATGTTGTGTTTTTCAGCTCCATCAAGTCATTTATATTCTTCTCTACACTGCTTATTCTGATTAGAGTTTCATCAAACCTTTTTTCAAGGTTCCTAGTTTCTTTGCATTGGGTTAGAACATGTTCTTTTAGCTCAGAGAAGTTTGTTATTACCCACCTTCTGAAGCCTGTTTCTGTTAATTCATCACACTCATTCTCCATCCTGCTTTGTTCCTTTGCTGGTGAGGAGTTGTAATCCCATGGAGGAAGAGAGGCATTCTGGTTTAGGGTGTTTTCATCCTTTTTGTGCTGGTTTCTTCCCATCCTTGTAGATTTATCTACCTATGGTCTTAGTAGTTGGTGACTTTCCGATGTGGTCTCTGAATGGACATCCTTCTTGTTGCTGATGCATATTTTCTTTCTGTGTTTTAGTTTTCCTTCTAACAGTCAGGGCCGTCTGCTGTAGGACTGCTGGAGATCCACTCCAGACCCTGCTTGCCTGGGGATCACCTGCGGCAGTTGCAGAACGTGAGGGTGGCTGCCAGTTTCTTCTTCTGTTATCTTTGTCCCAGAAGGATACCCACCAGATGTCTTCCTAAGCTTTCCTTTATGAGGTGTCTCTTTGGATATATGGGGGTTGGGGAGCTACTTGAGGAGACAGTCTGTCCCTTATAGGAGCCCAAGTGCTGAGCTGTGAGCTCTGTTGTTCCGTTTAGAGCTGCTGGGCAGGTATGCTTAAGTCTGCTGCAGCAGAACTCATAATTGCCTTTCCCCCCAGATTCTCTGTCCTGGGAAGGTGGGGCTTTATTTATAAGTTCCTGATGTGCTGCTGACATTTTTCAGAGATGACTTGCCCAGCAAGGAAGTAGCCTAGTCACAGTCTGCCAGCAGAGGTGTTGCTGAGCTACCATGGGCTCTGCCTATCTGCTGTGTGATGTTCCTTGCAGTTTTGTTCATAGAGGCATAGTTAGAACTGCATTGGTAATGGTGGTTTGTGTCAGTAATGGTGGACTGTCTATGTAATGGCGGAGTGCCTAGGTAATGGCAAATTGCCTAGGTAATGGCAAATTGCCTTGGTAATGGCGGACTGCCACGATAATGGTGGACTACTTCAGTAATGGCAGACTGCCTCAGTAATGGTGGACTGTCTCAGTAATGGCAGACACCCTTTCCTCCACAGAGCTGGACTGTCCTGGGTCCAGCAGCACTTGCTCTGAGACTCTCAATCCAAAGCGTTTCAGATTGCTGGTCTTTGTGGGAGTGGGACCCACTAAGCCAGATTACCTGGCTCCCTGTTTCAGTCTCCTGTTTTTCCAGTTGAATGGGCAACTCTGTCTCCCTGGCACTCCATGCACCAGTTGAAATGGCCACCCAGATTTGTGTGAATTTTTATGCGAATGCCCGCTGCACTGGCTGCAACAGCCATGCTGGAGACTCATGGCACTTTTCTGCCTGGAAATCTCCTGGTCTGTGGGCAGTAAAAACTCATTTGAAAATGCAGTGAGCACTCACCATCTGCATTCTTGCTGGGAACTGCACTCCAGAACTCTTCCTATTTGGCCATCTTGGATCGTCTCCATGATTCTTTCATAGCGTGACTACAACTCCATATTATTTTGCTTTTGTCATGAGAATCTCAAGGCAATTTTAAGGTCTGGGCTTGCAAATGGTGCATATCACTCACTCTGGCTCCCATCCCATTCTCCAGAAGTGTGGTGGAAGCCTTTATGGTCCATAAGAGTCACACACACACACACACACACACACACACACACACACAAAAACTCTAGAAAATGTATTATTCCTCTGTTTTTGGGAAAAGGAAGATAAATTGAGATTAGCTAGTTACTTGCTGTGTATTCCCAATTTCATGTCTTTGTAACCTAGATTTTTCCCTGAGTAGAAAATATTTATTAAATAATATTTAAGATGTATGTGGTATTTCAGTTTAAAAGGTTTTCTTTCATTTATTATATTTTTTGACTCTCAAAACATCCTGTGCAATACGTATTAATATTTTTATCTTTCTTTACAGATGATTACATTGAGGCCTGTAAGTCAAATTCCTTAACAAAGAAATGAAGCTTCTACTATAAGCCAAGTAGTTGGCTAGGCACTAATGACAGAAAGGTGACCCCAAAATAGATACAGACTCTGTTCCCATGCTTATGCTTTAAAGTAAAAAATAGATATTAACTGAACAAAACATTAATAAATGTTTATTAACAAAGGAAATCCGAGCTCTGTAAGAAAGATATGTAATTGTGCAAAAAACGTATTTTAAAGAACAGGCTATGCAGTTTCTTTTTGGAGTGATGACTATATTTGAAAATTAGTATATGATGATGATTGTACAATTCTGTAAATATGCTAAAAACAAATCATCAGTGGTAGATTTTTAAATGGCTAAATTTTATAGTGTGTACATTATATCTCAATGAAGCTGTTAAAAAGAAAGAAATACATGCAGGGAAAACACAAGACAATTTACCCATATCAGATTAGTCATATAGACTGTAAGTGCTGCAGACAATCAAGATTAAAAAGTTACTATACTTTTCTATTAGATTTTCAGTCAGAAACTGTTAAAAGATAGTATTTAAAAGAAAATTCATGACAACTCATTAACTCTTTATTTTTATATCTTGTCCTTTTCTTAGAGCAAATTATGTTAATCATAATAGAATAGAAGTTACATTTTCCCTAGATGACTTCTTCTGCAGTAGAAACAATAATTGGTATAGCGTAGTCATTTTCATCCATCCAATTAATACACATCCATCCAATTAATATTTTATACTGCTTAGCAGCATAAAAGACATGCGAAGTATAAACAAAACCAAACAAATGAACCATAGCCTACACTGAAGGGCTCAAGGAAAGATACCTTGAAGAACTCTTAGCCTGATATCTGAAAGTTCATAAGGAGTTAATAAGGGAAGTTAACCTGGAGTTAATAAGGGAAGAATAGGCCTGGCGCGGTGGCTCAAGCCTGTAATCCCAGCACTTTGGGAGGCCGAGGCGGGTGGATCACGAGGTCAAGAGATTGAGATCATCCTGGTCAACATGGTGAAAACCCGTCTCTACTAAAAATACAAAAAATTAGCTGGGCACGGTGGCATGTGCTTGTAATCCCAGCTACTCAGGAGGCTGAGGCAGGAGAATTGCCTGAACCCAGGAGGCGGAGGTTGCAGTGAGCAGAGATCACGCCATTGCACTACAGCCTGGGTAAAAAGAGTGAAACTCCGTCTCAAAAAAAAAAAAAAAAAAAGGAAGAATAAAAGAAGAACATTCTGAACAGAGAGGTAACTAAGGAACCAATAAAGGCTTGAGCAGCTAGAGACAGTGCATAAGTGGAAATCCGGCAGGAGGGTCCAGAGAGGCCTATACTGTGAAAACCTGATAGACAAAGTTAAGATTTTTCCTTTTTTTTTTTTCAAAAGAGTTTTCTAATTAAAAAGTTTAAGGTGGAAAGTTAAATTAACACAGTTAATTTGAGGAAGAGCTCTTTATTTTTTTTCCCCATAGAGTCTATTTCTATTATTTTAATTATTCATTTACATTCAGCTTTAAGTGGTTAAATTGGAATCTTGAACCCAAGCTACTTGGCTATGGAGGCCACTAGACAGTATCCAGTGTGGTGTTGGACAAGCCCAGTCAGCTAAGCTGGCACGGTAAAAGGCCCTGGTCAGGCCACCAGGAAGCTAAATACTCCTAGTGAAACAAGAAATATACTCAGAACTATATAACCCTTGGGCAGGTCAGATTTCCTTATTGTGTGAACAGTGTGGATCCTTGAGGGTTGGGGCTGCTTGCACCCAAAGATAAAGAGTGGAAGGTTCTGAGATGCACTGACTCAGCATAGACTGTTAGGCTTTATTATGGACTCAAGTCACACCTCTGAGAAGCAAAGGGTGGCATTGACTGCTGCATTTTCATTCACCCACTGGTATCTTTGATTTCTTGTGTATTCCTCTGACTGCTTATTTGCTAGTTCAGTAATAAACTAAAGTAAAGGTAAACTTTCCAAATATGCATCTCTATTTCAGCCATCACTGGCATGTTGCCTGTTCAGAGTGGCATAGTCATAATTATGTTCAGCTAACACTGATTCTGATTAATCACTGCCCATGCCAAACCAGTCAACTTTAACTGCTGATCCTGTCCAGTCTTCAACTTGGGAACAGCCTTTGTGAATCAGCCTAGCTCAGCCTGGCTGTGAAGTTGGAGCAGAGAATTCTGGCAGACGGTTTTGATACGGCTGGTAGAATGGGTAGAGAAAGTAAAGTTGGGTGCAGGGGGAAGTAATGGAAATAATGTGCTAGGCAGAACCTCTCTGAATTGAGATCTTATACTTAGACATGCAACAGAGGGGATTTCTCACATCTGCCCCAACCATCCTGGGAAATTCTCCAAAGCTGCCCAATCACTTTGTATTTGCACCATAACTGAGGTCACTGAGTGTGAGGACAATTTTTCTTTCATATAAATCTCTGCATATGAAAAGCAAGTTCACCTTCTACTTCTAAAGATCCTACAGCAGGTACTGTTGTAGTTCATCTTCATATCAAAGCATTGAAAATGTATGATTTTTCACTTTCCCCATTTTAAAAATAAGAAACTTGAGTGTCAGAGCAGTTAATTAATAATAAAGATTATGCATGTACAAAGTGACAGAGTGAAGATTCTGGCCCAGATCTTTCTAATATCCTCACACAAGCTTCTTACTTAAATATTCAAAGCTGACTCTCCTTTAATATATTTTACTAAATGAAAAACCTTGAAAGACAGGTTTTGTGTGACTTGCCAAAATTATAGGTCTAATTAAAGTCAGAGTTGGGCTTTAGTAAATATCTGCTGAATTGTCTCTTCTTGCATAGGCTCTTCAAAGTGCTTTGGGAGTATGGGAAAGAGATCTAAAGTGAGGTGGCAACTATCTCATTCAAACTGTTAAAAGTTTAAGCACAAAGGAACACTGCTAATTTGTAAGCAAACATTAGGATTTACCAGTTTCAATGACAGCAAAGTCCTCACCAGAGAAATTATCTTGGAGGCGCTGGGTGGCACCAGAGAATAAGCATGGGCTTTGAAATCAAAGGGCTTATATTAAAACTCCGCTCAGGAGTTCAAGACCACCCTGGACAACATGGTGAAACTCTGTCTCTACTAAAATAAAAAATTAGCTGGGTGTGGTGGAACATGCCTGTAATCCCACCGACTCAGGAGTCTGAGGCACGAGAATTACTTGAGTTCCAGAGGCGGAGGTTGCAGTGAGCTGAGATCACGCCACCACACTCCAGCTTGGGTTACACAGTGAGGCTCCAGCTCAAAACAAGCAAACAAACAAAAATCTCAGCTCCACCACTTTCCAACTGGTCAACCCTGTGCAAAGATTTTCTTACCTAAATCTAAGTTTAGAGAAAGATTTAAATGCCAAACTAATAAATATATTTTATAATAATGCCTCTAACAATTTTCTTCTTTCTATCTCTGTTTCTGTCTCTCACTCTCCTCTCTTCCTCCTGCATCCTCCTTCCTTCTATTCTGTCCTTTAATCTTTCCTTTCTTTTATTCATGAGTATTAAAAGGCCTTTTTTTGCTCCATCTCCAGCCATATCCCCGCTAGTGTGTTCTGCTAAAACAGTATTGATTGCCTGCTACCATCATAGTGATTCTCACTATTTTGTCTTACCTTATTGAGATAGAGTCTAGCTTTGTTTCCAGGCTAGAGTGCAGTGGCAAGATCTTGGTTCCCTGCAACCTCTGTCTCCCAGGTTCAAGCAATTCTCCTGCCATGGCCTCTTAAATAGCTGGGATTACAGGCACCTGCCACCATGCTTGGCTACATCTTGGATTTTTAGTAGAGACGGGATTTCACCATGTTGGCCAGGCTGGTCTCGAATTCCTGATCTCAAGTGATACTCTTTGGCCTCCCAAAGTGCTGGGATAACAGGCATGAGACACCGCGCCCGGCCATGGTTCTCACTTGTTTTCCTCCTTGGTTTCCTTTAGTTAAAGGGGTTTCAATTTGTGTTGCCTTGGCAAGATTTTTACTCACTGAGATCCTTCAAGATCTGACAGAAGTATCACTTCTACACTGAATTTTTTCCTATACTCCCTTTTATTCCTCTTTCTCTAAGTTTACTCCCTATTTCTCTAAGTTTACTTGATTGCTTCTCTCTTTTATCTCTTTGCTCCAATCATATCTCTAGGTTAATGATTCCTGTTTCAACCTATTCTATACCTACACTTGATATTTCACATATAATCATGTCTGGCTCATCAATAAAGCAGAACTATTACAAGATACTTTGTCAGAATTGTTGAGACACATCATAGGAGATAATGTATTTCAATAAGAAAGTAAGGGAAAGAATCTTGTGTTAGCCTTTGGAAATAAGGAAACCAGTCTGCTATATGTCTAACACTAGGACTTCCCCACCCTTGTCCTATATCACTGTCCCACCTGTTCTTGAGACTAATTGTGTTACAGAAGGAAACATTGTCGGGCATAAAACTAAAATAAAACTTTTTGAATATGCACAGAACTGTTTGAGCATCATGAAATTTAGACATTCATTCTTTTTAACCAAGAATACAATGTACCTGAAAGGCATTGAAGCTTGGTACCTGAGAAAACCAAGGGAAATACCTGACACAGTTGACAGAAGCTAGTAAAAATGAGCTCTAGAGTTTGTTGCAAATTCCACGCTCATTCTGTTTCACTTCACTGCCTCTCAGAGATATTTGACTTAACTCATGCTATTTCACAAACTATATTTGTACCCTAAACACTATATAAGATATCAGGTAAATCATGTGGTTCCTATTTTACCTGATATTTGCCACACAGTGAAATGAGAATAGCATTTTCCATCTACTTCTTGGTGACTTGTGGGTAGATTATGACATAATATTTGCAAGAGACCAGGAAAGAAGAGATTAAGGTACCAAGAAATGGTGCAGCTGAATGCTTTGGGAAGCATTTATTGAGCTCTGACTATGTGACAGGTAATTAGATAGGCACTGGAGTAGAAAGACAAAGACATGACAATGAAGTGAGTACACTTATCAAAACACCACTGTATAGGCAATGAGACTTTATTGAGATCCTCTATGACTTATGCATGCAGAACTGAGAGTCTCCATATGGTAAGCTGACATGTGAGCTGGTAGGTTGTATGATATGAATAACAATACAGGTGAAATAATAAAACACATACTAAGCTTAATGAGACTACCAAAGTCTCTGCTAAAAGTCCTATTGTTTTTTTCAGACCCCCACCAGCAGGCCTTTACTAGTATAAACCTGGATTCTCAGTTTCCTGCCTTGGTAAATAATCTGCAAATTACCCAGGGTGTAAAAGCCTGCAGAATTAAGATAAACTCTCGAAGTTTTCACGCCTCCAGAATCCTAGTCTCCCCCATCCCTGCCAATTTTTTGTTTCAGCATCTGGAAATGAAAGAGAAAGCCATTCAAGTCAGAGGGAAGAGCAAATGCAATGGCAGAAAACCAATAGCCACATAAGCTTTGGGAAACTTGGAGGAGTCAATGTCCACTCAGCTGCTTACAGGAGACTCACAGATAGCATGAGTGCAGCAGGCAGGAAGAGAAGTTAACCCTCGTTAATTGCGAACATAGGGGGAATTGTGGAAAACTGCAAGTACAACGCCATCAAAGAATCCAACTGCTATGAATTGTCCACTTGGCCAATTGCTGTCATGTGGAAAAATAGGTTTATTCTTACTTTTAAATAAAAAGTGATAAAACCACATTTTTATATGCAAAATATCCTGCTTTTTAAATGTAGGCTTAATTTTCTCTTTAAAACACACAGCAGGCCAAACTATGTCTTTCCTTTTTCCTGTCTCTGTCTTAGGTTCTAATTTTTCCTACTTATAAAATGGGATTAGTAATTCCTGTTTGGCAGTGTCGGGTGGATTACCCTATGTGGGGGTCCAGGATTGCTTGATGCATGTAACTCTTATTAATGACACAAGTATTCATTATTGATTACATACAATATGATAAAAAGCCTACATAGGGAATACCTCATTTAAGAGGTGCTAAATCAGAAAATTGATGCCTGTTGTGTGGAATATTAAAGAAGACATCCATTTTTTGAATTTAGGATTGGAGTCAATCAAATATAGGTTAGGTTTTTTTTGCAAGATCATTTTGACTGGTTGTGTCTGTCTAGAGTAGTTAGTTAAGAAATGTTCTGCATCTGTAACTAGGCTCAGTGAAAGGAAGTCTCACGATTGATTAATGATGTCTGACAGGGTCTTAGAAAGTGAAAGTGACCACACACACACACATGCACATTTGCCATCTCTGAACCAAATGATTTCTAAGTCCACTTCCAGCCCTGAGAGTTTATAAATAAGATTTAATCAAATTTGACCTCCCTTTAATGCCTCACAAATTATTCTGAGGTCTACATTATAAAGATCAGTGTCAATGAAATATTGATTAAGGGAGATTTCTATGTGACAGACTGTCGTATAAAACAGCTTTGTCCTTTCTGTATGTGGCATCCACTTTTAGCACTTCACAGAACAGATTTATTAACTAAGTTGTCTAATGTCATTACTTTTTACTATGTTTGATGAAATCCTATATGCTTCATTCTTGTTTAACTTGAATGACACTTACCTGATTCTGTTCTGTACGCATGAGTTCAAGATACACTGATGAATAACACTGTGCCTTTATTAAATGTGTTTCCTGACAGTCTCAGTAATACAGACAAAAGAACAAATGAGTAAAATTGAAGGTGATGTGTAGCATTATGGAAGTTTCCACCCCTCCTTCTTAAACTTTGCTATTAAAATTGACGAGATAGATTGCCTACCTCAATAAATCTGAAGCTAAAATTCATAATAAGAGGCCACAGAGTAAATATTTAAATATTTAAGAGTAAGCGTCTTGGGATTCTTGTTCTAGATTTTAAGAAAATTTGTAAAATGCTACACATGTTTCTTCTAATTCGTTGGGCTTTTTAATCTTAAAATTTTCCAGGAAAATTGGTAAATTTAAAAAATGTGCTAAGCTTCCCATGTGGGTTTCTGGGATTTTTACATGGCCATATATAGACTCAGCTCATGAAGCAGTGATGACTTCAATAGAGAAGTACTAAAAAGTGGTCTAGAAATAAGTTATTAATTTTGTTTTTAAAAGAGAAATAAGGGAAATTTTCATAGCTGAAGTTAGACCTGAGTGTAGGGCAGGGAGGTTAATCAATTCCGAGGAAAGAATTTATGTAAAGACATGGAAATATTAAACAGCATGGTGTCTCCAGGAAACTGCAAATAGTTTTCTACTGCTGGATGAAGATTCCAAATTGAGCATAGCATGAATGAGGCAAGAGAAAAAGGGAGGAGCAATGTGTACAATAAGCATGTCTGTTAGAAACATCACATTCTTTCCAAATATGTGTTTTTCATTAAATTGTTTTAATTTCTCTCTTCCTTCTTGCTTGACTTCCCACTCATAGACCAAAAGGCAAATCAGGTGAAAGCTTTTTTCTCCTTCTTCTTCATTCATAAACTGTACTTCTGAACCACAATATCCATGACAAACCTCTGTTCGTCCTTGGCCACCTATCAAAGGCCTCCTCTAACCGCTGATCAATGGTTCTTCTGGCACTGGAACTGAGCCAAAAAGAAAACAGCCATTGATGAAAGAGCAAAGCTGCAAGGCTGTGAGACCAAAACGTCCTGACCAGAGTGCAGGCTGAGTGTTTCTTCTTGATAAAAAGCACTCTGCCATTGCGGAAATCATTCACTGACATACAGGAGTGACAATATCCTTTGATAGTCATTAATAAGCCATCTTCTATGTTTAACCTTGTGATCTTTTTGAGGAAATATTTAGAATAGAAAACCAGACTGTGTTGAAAAGAAAAAAAAAAAACAGCTCTACTTTGAGCATCTGAGGGCCAACAAACATTTGAAGATGTTCTTCCAGCTTCCTTTGGGAATTTGCTATAATGCTACCCTTCTTATTTACTGGCTCTTATTTTCATCACAAAGAACTTCAAGAGTTCTTCCCATACACACAATTGGAAGCAACAACATTTCTCTTCCAGAGAACCGAAAAGACTTTCCATAATGTTCAGAATGTACATCATCTTTTAAGTCTTCTGTAAACATCTCAGAGATGAATTCATTGGCTATATTTCCATTTTTTTTTTGGATAATGTTTGTCTCGTGCAATTTTTGAAATGTTGTGATAAAGAGGGTGCTAGGACTAATATAATGAGAATTGTTACTAAATATGTTTCCACAGCACTGATGTATTAAAATACATTGTACTAGTGAGAGCTACTATGCACTGCACCTTTGTCTGCTATTCTAGGCAAATTACATAATTCCTCTTCTTCGGTTTATATAGCTCTCAATAACCTCTTATGGAAGATATGGTAACTCCCATTTTAGAGACAGGGGAATTAAGGCTTAGAGGAGTTGATTGATTTTCATGTTTACAACAGTGTAAATGTCAGAGCTGATTCAGAAGCAAGAGCTCTGAGTTTCCCAGTATATTTTCTTTCTTTTTTTCTTTCTTTTCTTTTTTTGAGATGGAATCTTACTCTGTTACTCAGGCTGGAGTGCAGTGGCATGATCTTGGCTCACTGGAACCTCCACCTCCCAGGTTTAAGTGATTCTCCTGCCTTAGCCTCCCAAGTAGCTGGGATTATAGGCATCCACCACCATGGCAAGCTAATTTTTGTATTTTTAGAGAGATGGGGTTTCACCATGTTGGCCAGGCTAGTCTTGAACTCCTGACCTTCTGATCCACCCACCTTAGCCTCCCAAAGTGCTGGGATTTCAGGAGTGGGCCACCACACCTGGCCTTCCCGGTATATTTTCTTAGTCAATACCTGTTAAGGTTTCATTGTGCCCGCACTCAAAATCTCATTTTGAATTGCAGTCTCCATAATTCCTATAATCTTCTCATGTATTAAAAAAGATTAATATTCTTTTTTCAGAGTATCCCTCTTTTTCCCATGCCACTCCAGAAACGCTATTTTATAGGGCTGCCACACAGCTGCCATCCTGAGACTTCCTCTTAACTTGACCAGAGGTTGCATCACCTATTTTGTGGATAATTTGATGAACTTGCATGTAGTGTGCATTGTTTGCAACCTTGCATTTGTATTCAAGACCCATATTTCACTTTCATTTTATCGAGTAAATAATTATAGGTGGAAAATTATTTTCTCCAGAATTTTGAAAGCATTATTTTATTGCATTCTAGTTTCTAGTGTTACCTTTGAGAAATCCAATGCCATTATGTTTGTTTGTTTGTTTGTTTTTTTCAGTGTGGAACTTTCTATATTATCCTACAAATTTTAGAATTTTTCTCTTTACAGTCACTTTTTAAAATTATATGATGATATACTTTGTTGTATCTCTTTTTTGACTTACTGTCTTTGGCACTTCAGAGACACTCGTTCTTCAATTCTGAGATATCTTCTTAATTCATTTTCTTTTGGGTAATTTTCTGTTCTCTGTTTTCCTCTTCTAAACCTCTGATAATTTGGACATCTAAAAATTTTTAAGCAATATTTTCTTTTTTATTTTCCATCTTTTACCTTTTTGTATTACTTTTTGGGTGATTGTATCAACTCTAATTTTTAATACAATGTTGAGACTTTTTAACCATCATATTTTTGATTTAAAATAGTTCTTATTGTCCAATTGCTTCTTTTGTATAATACCCTATTCTTGTTTTACTGCTAGACTATATTCTGTTTTCTATCTGAGAATATTAACTTCAGTATTTTTAAAGATATTCATTTTCTGTTGTCTGCATTTTCTTTGTTTCCTCCAAGCTGCTTTCTTCCTATTTATTTTGACCTTTGTCTCTCAAATTGGAAGATATTTTAAATTTGTTGATACTATTTGGCTGTTCATTTGCATTTGAGAGTGAGGTGCTATAAAACTATGTGAATCTCTATGTGCATGGTTTGGATTTGTTAACTGGTAAGCTTTTGAATGAGATGACATTGTAGGAGACAGTTTATTTTTTTATTAAGATTCAAATAAAAATAATTACAAGTGTATTTTTTAGGGTTATTTCTCTTCTCTAGTGAACACTCTACCAATCTCCTGCTTAAGAAAGACATGGTGGGGACCTTGGAGAATGAGGTAGGACGGGCAGTGGTGGTGGTGGTGGTGATGGTGGTGGTAGTCGCAGTAATTATTGATTACTCATGTTTTCGGAACCTAGCAAAGAAACGGAGCTAAAAGTGGCCTCGTTCAATTTCTTTATTGTTCTTAATCCCCCTGATTTCAGATGCTATGCCAAGTATCCTTGACCCTGAGGTATCTCTGTCTCAATTAATCTAAAGAATGAAATTTCTATGGAATGAGATAGAAGAATCGCCTGATATTGGAAGTAAGACCACAATTGTATTGATTGTCTAACACATCCCTTTATTTGGAGTCTCATTACGTACCCTCACATTTACTGGCACATGGTATTGCTACTTTTTGAAATTTTCTGGGTGCTATTACATGTTATCTTGCTCCTCTATGGCTTTCCTTTATACAGATGCATGGTATTACTCTGCTTTATTATTTTCTCCTTTCACTTTTAATCTTCCCTCAATCATGAATCACTTCCCTTCCTTTTCTTTCTTTCTCTTCCTTCCTTCCTTCCTTTCTCTCTCTCTTTCTTTTCTTTCTTTCTTTCTCTTTCTTTCTCTTTCTTTCTTTCTCCTTCTCCCTCTTTCTCTTTTCTTTCTCCCTCCCTTTTTCCTTCCTTTCTTTCTTCATTACTTCCTTTCCTTCTCTTCCTCTTACCCTTTCTCCTCCTCATGATCCTTGTTTTCTCTGTTAACTTCTCTTCCATTATCTTTGTCTTTGGAGTACATAACTCTCTTTCAAAAAAGAGCATAGATAATAGCACACATTTATTCAGGTACATTTAACTACAAGTGTTTCTGAATTGAATTATTTATTTTTTGTTCTTTGATATTTTAGGGTTACCAATGTAGACATTGAGTTAGAAGGAATGAACATGCATGCTGTCTCCAGAGAACATGCGTATCGCTGAAATGTTAGGAAATTCTTCAGTCTAGATTGATTAGATGAACATTTCTCGATTAGAAAGTTTTTCATGTATCCTCCTTTAATTTACTAAGACATTAAAAACCATTGTTTTAATAAAAATTGCATGATTAATAGCTTTAAACAAAAGTACATAATTCATTCCAACTTCTAGCCAGATTTTTATGATAGAAAGAAACCTGATATCATGTCCAAAATTCTTCTCCTCATTTTACCCTATTCAGTCAATCACAGCACCGGGTTGATTTTTCTTTGTCTTGAATCTCTCTGCTTCTTACTTTCTCCACAGCCAATAACGAAGTTCAAATCACCAGCATGTTTTCTTTAAATTTCTCTCACTGACATCTATTTGAATGGCTTTCCTTCTTTCACCTATTCTTCACTTAAGTAGTCAGACCCATCTTTTTTTTTTTTTTTTTTTTGGACAGGGTCTTGCTCTGATGCCCAGGCTGAGGTGCTGTGGCACAATCTTGCTTCACTGCAACCTCAGCTTCCTGGATTCAAGCAATTCTCATGCCTCAGGCTCCTGAGTAGCTGAGACTATAGGACTGCACCATCACATCTGGATAATTTTTGTATTTTGGTAGCGATGGGGTTTCACCATGTTGGCCAGGCTAAAGCCATCTTCTTAAGTCACTGATATGATAATGACATAATCTTACAGAAACCATTCAGAGTTTTTCATTTCTCTTAATATGAAGACCAAAACTCTTACCATGGTCCATAGGGTACCATGTGGTCTGAATCAGCGAAAGTCTCGATTAGATCTGTCCCTCTGATTTTGCTAAACTTCTATTGGCACCTACTGTGTTGAAAGCTTCTTCTCAGCTCATGAACTTCACTCAGTTATTTTGCCTGGAACCACTGAGTTTTCAAAAACTCCATCTCTCTCATACGTAGCTTTCAAAAATTATTACTTGCTAGAGCAAGGGATCAGGGCCAAGGGAAATCCTGAAACATTTCCAAAAATTGTTCAAGCCCATCTCTCTCTTGTGCAAACTGTATGACGGTTTCTGAGTCATTTATGAACTCTTAGAGGACTGTCAGTTTGCTCGTCATGGGTGGAGTTAATAAAATAATGAATGTAAAATATTCATCACAGTACTTTGCAAATGGTTTATGTTTGATACATATGAGTTCATTTATCTTCTCTTCTGTTTTTTTTTTTCTGGCAAACTATCAATGACTATTTGGTGAAGGCATAAAGTTTGAAGAAAAATTAATGAGTAGTATGAGACATGATATTAATACAGACTGAAAAATCTTTTTCCTATTAAAGCTTAGTTACCTATTTCAAAAATAATTTTAATAAAAGCAATTATCATTGAAATAAATTACAGAAAGAGCTATTTCTAAAATTCTTTGAAATTGTGTGTGTGTGTGTGTGTGTGTGTTTTACTTTCCTTGTACTAATTTCTAAACCAATGTGTACCATTTTCCCAGTGACAAACTCTGGAGATTTTTGGAGGAAATTTATCCATAAATAATAAGTATTGCATTTAGATGGTAAATAGAAAATGTTAATGATAATGGCAATGCTAGTGTTGACTTTTACATTTATAGAACATATTTGTTTTCAAAGCACTGACAGAGCTTTCTATTAAGGAAAAAAATTGTAAGTGATGATTTCTCAAATATAATTTACTAAAAATTTATATTATAGATAAAAAATGCCCAAATGTAGATTTCTCAAAGCTTGGGAGCCCATTATGTCAGAGAGACTTTGGTGAAACTCACTTATCCAGAAGCTGACCCAAAGAGAAGTTCACTGAGAACTTCCTTAAGGTAACTCCAGTGCCGAAGGCAACTCATCAAACACTCCTCTCACATAAGGTTTCATGTCCTTGATTCTTGGCCAATTTATTTTTTGCTGGGGGTGGGGTTCAAAAAACTTTCACTTCCCTAAATCCTGTTATATCACATTCTCAACTGCAAGTATTCACACAGGTTTTTATCTTTGTCTTTACCTTTTTTCGAGGATGTTATGGTACCATTTCTTCCTCCAAACACTGTTGACTACAGTTCTTAATCAGTAGCACAAAAGTATGAACTTGAATCAATCACTTGAGATTTGATTTGGTCATGTCCAAGATTTGCAAAAATCTTTTTTTTTTTTTTTTTTTTGAGACAGAGTTTTGCTCTTGTTACCCAAGCTGGAGTGCAATGGCGCGATCTCAGCTCATCGCAACCTCCGCCTCCTGGGTTCAGGCAATTCTCCTGCCTCAGCCTCATGGGTAGCTGGGATTACAGGCACGCGCCACCATGCCCAGCCAATTTTTTGTATTTTTAGTAGAGACGGGTTTTCACCATGTTGACCAGGATGGTCTCCATCTCTTGACCTCGTGATCCACCCACAAGTAAAAAAATCTCTAAGCTCAGAGTTTTATTCTAGCTCCATTCCAAAGTACCTGTGTTATACCATTTGCACATCCCATCGCTTCTCAGAACATCACCTTATAATTCATTGCAAACTATGAAATGACAATGGTGTATCATTCATATCAAACTGATTTGAGTAAGAAACCATGTGCAAATATATTCTTTGTTCCCGAGGATTTTTTGTTTTGGTTTTTAATTTTCTACTTTGTAAATGTGTTATTTTAATAGTATTTAATTATGTTATATATTTTTATCTAATTTAAATTTAAGATTTTCAAAACTATCAAATCTCAAAAAAGTATACAAATTCCAGAAAAGTCAAAAAATTTTTTCCATTTATATCTTGAGTAATTTTGCATCACTGGCCATTGAATATGCAAAATGTAATGGCCAATGATGGAAAATTACTCAAGATATAAATGCATTAGTTCACTAAATGCCTTTAAATTCAGTATCCTGAAGGCATTTGCAGCAAAAGAGTAGTTAAAAGATGGATTCTAAATTCAAATTGTGCTTTATTGTTGATATTTATTTATTTACTTATTTATTTATTCTCCATTAATACCATAAAATCTCAAAGTCTCAAAGTGGTAGAGAAGGGAAGAGGAAGCTCACAGAGATGAAAAATACTGGTGTTTTCTGGAACACCTGGGAGTTCCTTGTAACCCAACCTCCTCCTTTAGTATATAAAGAACTGGAGACACGGAGAGAGTACAATTGGCTGTTCACAATCTACCATTCTTTTAGTCAAGGAGTCTTTATGTTTTTCTAATGTCTAGTTATTTCCTCCTCTGTACAGTACCTTACTAGTCATATCATCTTTCTTGTGTTCAATGTAAAAAATCTCTTACAGGCAATAGAAATGGAAACGATCTTGATCATTGACTTCTCATTTCTTGTTTTCTCTTTTTGAGCACACATGAAGATGCAATTCAGCAGAACAGAGAGACTGGGGAAAATCCTGCTCTGAAGTAGGAGCAGTATAAAGCCACGGGCTAAATTAAGTTAAAGTAAAAAAAAAAAGGGAGTGACAGAAAATATTATACACTTGGCGAAAATTACCCACCAAGTTAACGGGTGTTATATTCAATTAAACAACATAATTGTCTTCTATGATGTTTTACAGGGAGCAGGTTCAAACAGGAATATGTATTATTAAAGTGCTGGTCTAGCATTAACAGGTATGTCCTCTCTGAGAATGAGAATTCTGCCTGAATCCTCAGTGGATCTAGCTGGCACAGATCTCATATCGCAAAGTTAGCAGAAGTGATTTCTTATCTCAGATCTTAATAAAGAGACAAAAATGAATAATTTATTGATAATGGTTACCAACATCATTTATTAAATGCTTACTTATGACCAACATTGTTCTGGACACTTGGCATATAGAATTTTTTATGTCATCACAATTTTAGAAATCTAGAAGTAAGTATAAGTATCTCTACAGTTGAAGAAATTGAATTTTGGAGACATTAAGCCATTTGTCTTATCGGTACTAAAGACAGATTGCCAAAGTTACGCCTGAGCTTAAACATGCTACATTTACATACACATCCCTAGTGCCGCTATATATTTAAGAGAAAGTTTGAGATGTACAGTTTCTCAGCATTAGGGAGTATTTAGAGAAATGCAGTATAGTTTCAGTTTAACTAAAATTTATTGCACATCTACTCTGTAGCACATTCTGGGCTTTGCACAGGGAACAAGAGATAGATTTCAACTGTGTCTGATTTTGAGCTATTCACATTATTACCTGAAAGATGGATGTGAAAATGTGTGTAACTTAGTTCTAATGCAGGAAATGCAGTGAGAGTTGTCTGAGTTTTGCCTAGAGCTGGCCCTGACCTTCATCATGATTCCCAGGATATAAGACTTGGCCATTTCTCTGTGGCAGAGTTCCATTCATGTCAAGTGTTAATTACATGAGAACCTCTGCTATGTGAATTCCTGTGTGCAGCACTGGAGGTCTGGAGCTTTTTGTCAGGAGATGTGAACATCTCACTAGATCCAGGGACCGATGTCAGACTGGTCATTTCCTTGTGTCACATATTTTTATGCCTCTATATGCATAATTTCTCAATTTCTTCTGGTCTTCAAAGTTGCCACCGTCAATTACTCTGTTATACTTGCTCTAATTCCTTTTTACCTGTTTCACAAATCCATAAATATGATGAAGAGTAAGAAGTTTCCTTGACTCCACACACAATCTGAAACCCTAAGAGAGGTCTCTTTCTCTGCATTGCAGTAGTGGGAAGTATTTTGTAGATTTCCTTTGCTTTTTGGCCAGGAATAACAACTTTTACCTGAAATAGCCTTCCTCGATTCCTTCAGAAGCCCCAAATCTCCTATCAGATGTCTCCCAGGGCAGTAGTTCAAGTTAGGAACTGTCTTCTTGCAGCATTTCTAAAATCTTCGTACTTTACTATTTCAAGCCCATTTGTCTCTAAAATTTAGGAGGAGGCTGCGTAGTTAAATACTCTGTGGTTTCTTGCTTCCTTACTTTTTGCTAAATATGGATCACTTGGTGAGTTTCTTTTTTAAAGCTGTGTACTTTATATCTACTAAGTAAAGTATAGGAGAAGAGATTATTCATTGCAGCTTTCTTTTTAAATGGAGGTGTTCCTGTAAATGTTCCTTAGAAATGTAACCTATATCTCTTATCTCTCATTTGAAATTTTCAGCTCTGACTTGGTGACAATTTGCTGAGTGATTTTGGGAAGACCATTTGAACTCTCTTGGCCTTAGCACACTCATTGTTTTTTTTATTGCATTTTAGGTTGTGGGGAACATGTGAAGAACATGTAAGATTGTTGCATAGGTACACACATGGCAGTGTGATTTGCTGCCTTCCTCCCCATCACCTATATCTGACATTTCTCCCCATGTTATCCCTCCCCAACTCTCCACCCACAGCTGCCCCTCCCTTATTTCCCCCCCACAAACCCCAGTGTGTGATGCTCCCCCCCTGTGTCCATGTATTCTCATTGTTCAACACCCACCTACGAGTGAGAGCATGTGGTGTTTGATTTTCTGTTCTTGTGTCAGTTTGCTGAGAATGATGGTTTCCAGCGAACATTCGTGTGCATGAGCACGCTCATTTTTACACTGAGAGTCAGGTGAGGTGCCCTCTTAAGTTCTATTTCAGCAGTAACATTGGTGATTCTATTGTTTGAAATCAAGGATCACTTCTTATGAATTTCTACGAAACCTGCAATATGCTCTGCAATAGTCCTCAGCTAGCACAAACGAGATACAAATAAGTATGACTCTGTAGGCTTACAACATCTCAGAGTTCAAAGGGACTGTCAAGGTCGTGGAGCTCAACCCCTGTGGTGATACCTGAATACCTTCTACAACATCTCCACCATGTGGCCAATGCATCTACAGGTGAACACCTCTACCAGACCTCACTACCTCCCAAGTCAACCAGTTTTTTTTCTGTGGCTACTATCAAGTTCTTTTCCAGTATTTCCAAATTCTCCTGCCTACATTTTTCACTAGTAGGTCTGAATTCTGCCACTTATTACTTCATTAAAAAGAACACTTTTTTTTTTACATAAAAATTATTTACATATTTGAAAACAATGACACAAATAGTCTTGTCTCGAGGACAAACAATTCGATTCTTTGAAGAACTCCTGCCATGTTATGGTTCTGAATGTGTGCCTAACACTGATCACGTTCCTCTGAATTTAACCCAGGTTGTCAATGCCTATTTTACTGGCCTGCAGGACCAATCAAGGAAGTCCTATGTAATCCTTGGTGATAGAATTGAAAATTGACTTTTAGGAAGAAAGAAAATCACTGTCAAATGAGTAAATAATGACACACATCTGTGCAAGGAGGGAAGGAGAAAATGAATATCTGTTGGATAGTTGGTGTTTTGCTTTAAATACATTGTTGCAACCAAGGTAATTACTGAGTCCTTCTCATTTTTCAGTTGAAGTTACTGATACAAGACTGGTATTGGATAGGGCTGTAAATCCAAACATTTTTTTAGGATTCAAAAGTCCAGCAATATCTTTCAAGAATAAGGAGGACTTCAGACATATTGTATGAGAAAAACTCTACTCCAATAAATAAATAGATGGAGTTAGGAAACTTACCCCCTACTTAGTTTTCAAGGGAAATTGCTTTTGGAAATTCTTTAGAGAGAAGCTTCCTAGATCAGGTCTAACCTACAGAAATGCTACAAAATGGCAAATGCATCTTGTGCCCCTTTATAGAAATTAGAATGAGTTATGTATGTTGATGTATGATCATTTTTCTCTCCGGTTAGTTCTGTCCTTCCCAAAAGGGGCCTAAGAGAGGGGATTTGTCTTCAGGCCACTGGATAGTGCCTTGTAGGCTGTGGGGAGGTGGTACAAGTCATCCACAGCAACTCCGATTTCTGGATAAATAGACTTTTGTACATATCTTTTTGGTTGGCTAAGTTTCTGCTGTTTTTTTATTTTTTCTTGGAGTATCTTATACTTAGAACAGCCATCACTTAGAGTGCCTATCTCATACATGCACAGAGAAACCCCCCTTCTCCAGGGATGTCCACTGTGGTGCAATCAGCCTTCCAGAGAACAGGCAAATGGTCAGAACACTGAATAAGAACAGGATTATATGCAGCATGAGGTGGAAACGGGCTCCTGAACATAGCAGGTGAGTATTTACAACCAGTGAATGAGCCTTATTTGGGTAGCTCCCAAATGGCAAGAGGTAAGTGTCAAGTATTAAGTAAGTTGATACATGAAAGGTGCTTGGAATGTTAATTTGTACAGAGTAAATGTTCAATTGCAGTGATGATCACAAGCATTATTGGCTCAGAAATTTTATCTGTGGAAACAATAAAGATCTCTTGGTTACATGCTAGAGTGATGATTCATTATCGTCTCCTGTGTTGAAATTTGAGATCTGATACTCAAACTAGTAAACCTTGAGACCCCCATGATTCTTTGCAATGAACAAGTAAACGAAGCATGATTATTCTCTTATTTCAAACTTCACTGACTCTCCCTCTCCTGCAGAAAGCAGTTTCAACTCCCAATGAGAGGAAATCCACAGAGCATTACATGGCTGCAGCCCATCCCCATCCTTAAGCCCCTCCCATCTATTACTTTATTCCCTTGGAATCCTGCATGTGGGCACCAAACCGTTTCATCTATTTTGTGTTTTTGTCCATCCTGTTCTTTTTTCTTTGAAAGAACATTATTTGCCAGAAGGAAGAGCGGAACCATACAACTTAATTCTCGTATCCCTTGGGTCTGCTCTGTTAAAGGCTTGTGAGGTATTCAATTATTTTGTTAAAATTATAGAGAATCACATTATTTCACAATCATTTATCAATTGTCTTCTATATGCCAGGCAAGACGCAGAAACAAAGAGGTAAGACAAAATCCTTGTCCTCAAGTAACTTATGGGAAGAGACTAAAGAAATGTAGAATTAAATGGCAGGTAAGGACAGAAGGAAAGTTCAGCTGAGGAGCTCTGTATTAAACCTGAGTATGTCAGAGAGACGGGAGTGACTGGACTTTGCAGAAAGACAAATTCTCCTAGCAAATGAATGAGTAAACATCCTAACAAAGAGAGAAACCTACTTGCTCGTGGTCTATGGTAGGTGCATGACTTTATAAGCACATCATGCTTGACAAGAGAAGGAAGGTATTTTTGCTCAATATGTTCAATGATGTGATCAGACTCTGTCATGGTAGCTTCCCAAGTACTCCAAGGAAGGAAAGTGGGAGTGGTAAGCCCTGCCAGACCATCTTCAGAGCAAGATTGTAATGACCCTAAGAGGTAAGAATAAGAGGATGGCTGGGCTAAGAAAGGCTTTGTGGACTGCTAGCTGTGGCACGGGAATAGCCCAACACAGGGAGCTTCTTTCTCAGTGTTCTAAGCATCTCTCGGGCCATGACATTCCAGGATGCAATTGGCCAGTACTATACTCTGAGTTCTGCTCCAGGCTTAAATCCTCAAATGCTTCCAGCTACTGATAAGTGTCAGAAATTTGTGAGCCATGATAGGTGGAAGACAAAAGATAGGTTGCTTGGATTGGTATCAGTTGGCCTCGCTTAGCTGCATTCTCTTTCAAACACATTGAAAGAAAACAGACAAACACAAAAGCAACACATAGGCCTCCCATCAGTGATCTCTTGCAAGGCATCCTCTCTCCCTGTAGTCCCATGTCTAAAGCCATGCCCTCCTATATTTCTGCCATACAAATCTATGAGATCGTGACTGCCACATAGGGAAATACAAAGGAATAGACTTTGGAGTATGAAAGACCTGGATTCAGAGCCACTTGTAAACCATGTGAATAATTCAATTCTCTGAGTGTGGTTTTCTTCATATTAACTCCTACTTTGAAGAGTTGCTGGGATTTACCACAATATACGTGATCTGATAGACACGACTTCTTACTTGCACATAGTAAAAACTCAATAAATGAAAAATAGTTCTGATAGCAATGACTTCCAATTCTATTATCGCTACTTCAGTGGAAAGAACAGGTAGAGTGATAGAGACTTTGGATATTAGTGGGGAGCATTATGTAGCCTCTGCGTTAGACTACACATGTTTCATCACCAATTATCTGGAGCATCAACACACGCAAGGGTACAAGCTGCAGAGTGTTTGTATTCTCTCTGGCAGCACAATACTCCCAGCCTCCATAATTATGTGGACATGCCACCATTTATATCTGTCCTCCTGACTCCAAGACATGGAATCACTTCTTTGATTAGAGATGCTGACCTCGGTTAAGTCCCCTCTGAAATCTTATAGATTTGGCACTTTTAGCACTCACCCTTGCTTTAGAATAAAAGAATTTGGCCGATTCCCAGGATGAGCTGATTTTGCTGAAAGTGGAGGTGGGGAAGGAGGAAGGGAAATACCCCAGCAAGGTGTAAATGACAAAGAGAGGATGTGGTCACTGAATTTCAGGGGCAGTTTTCACCAAAAAGAGCAAGAGAGTGCAGGTGATCCTTCCTGTGGAAACAAGGTAGTTCTCTGTGGTGAGTCACCTGTCTGGGGTTCCCCCAAATCGTAAGTGGAGCCCAGGAGACCTTGAACACAGAAGCTGTGTGGTCTTAAACTAGGATTCCTGAGACCTGCATCCTGGCCTTGCTGCTGCCACGTGCTCATCTGCTGTGAGATCTCAGATTCCTCTTGGAGCCCATTTGCCCATTTGTCCATTAGAATAAGTATGTGTGTTTGGGAAGGAGTTATTTACATCTATGATTCTGTCCTGGTGTGATTCTGAACTGAAAGAAGGGCTTAAAGCGAGACTGAGAGAGGTAGTGGTAAGGCATCTAGGAAAGACTTAATAAATCTTAGCTATTAGCATCTTGATCACCATTGTAGTTGCTGTTGCTATCATCATGATTGTCTTCTTTAATCATTATGAGGAAGTAGACAAAAAACAGTAACCAGTCAATCAACACTGTGCTTGGCAGGAAGAACACAAAGCTGAACAAAACACACTCCCTGTTCCAGAAGCGCCTGTAGTCTAGACAGGGAAGCAATTAAGAAAATGAACCACAGCACTAGAGCCTACTATGAATAAAGAGTGGGAATTAGAAGGCAAAGGGAAGTCCAAGTGCTGAGCTCTGTAGAGGGCAAAAGGGAAGTGAGAGGCTGTCTGCCAGGAGACCCTGGGTGGCCACACTCGTGCTCTGCTTCCTTCAGGCCTTCACGTGAGCCCAGCTGGACCAGGTGTTCAGGGTGGGAAAGGCATGAACCTTTTCCTTCTTCTTACTGCTTCTGTCAGGTAAATTTATATCCTCTCTTGAAAAATGAAAGTTTATAGTGATGCCATTTAAATAAGGAGATTAAGACAAATTCCTAAGGAAAAAAAATCAGTGGAGAATTTAGTAAACTTTTGAAATTTCTAAGTTTCCTAATGTCAAATTTTTATTTTTTGTCTACTTCTTTACAATGATGAAAGAAGACGACGATGATGGCAATGATAATGATGACTGATTATGATGATGACGACACGAATATGAACAACTAAAATGTATTACATCCTTACTATGTGCCTATGTGCCATGAACCTTGTATGCATTTTGTGAGACATTAGTCCTATTGTTGTTCTAAGTTTACAAATGAAAAATTGAGAAAAAGACTTGGCTAAAATGGCACAACTTTACAACAGAAGGAACCCAGGTATGTTTGACTTCAGAGATCTTTACCTTTATCTTCTAAGATCTTTACCGCTCTGCCTGCCCTGTGTAGTTTCGTGGTCTTACACTCTTGGTTTCGTGTCCTGGCCTTCAAGAGATGAAGAAAAGAGGTAGCTGGAGAGGCAGAGCTCCACTCTAACAAAGAGGTCTCTTATGGAGAAGTTGGGAGTGGCAGCTATGAAAAGAGAGCAGACAAGCCAAACCTCTGGGATCAGCATGGGGAAAGTAAAATGCATCCCTTGAGAGGGGAGCTGTGACTAAGTGGCCCAGGGAAGGAGGATTTATCTGGCTGCTGTTGGACAGAGCATGCAAGAATTGCTAATAAAAAGAAAGTGATCTAATTAGGTTCTTCTCATGCACTGGCTGACTCATCCTCCCAGCAGGGCAAAGAGGAAAAAGAAAAGGTACACTTTGGAACAATTCCTGCTAGTCACTACAACATACTTTTTAAGGACCCCAATATCTATTCAGTGTTTTGTGGCTCCACTTCCCTTCTGGAGGCATCTTATAACTGCATCTACCCTCTATAGATTGAGATGGCTCTTTAAAAAAAAGCCAATCACTTTTAGTAGCTGCAAATGTTTAAAATTGTAAAGAATCTGTTTTGTATCACGGATTTCACAGGTGTAGGTGAGTTTGCATTGCAGACACAATGTGCAAAGAGACTCCTTTTAGCTCATCTCAAGTAGAAAAGGAGACAGCCTGTAATCTCCTTCCCTCTGTCTGGTCCTATGCTACATCTTCTCAGTGAATTCCACAAGAAATATTATCCTGGCCTCCATTTTATGATCTCTCCTCTGAAAATTTGCTTAATACGTTTCCCGCCAGAAAAATGAGGGCTAGGTAGAACTTAAAGTTGATTGAAACAGAAAGTTTAGGGCTCTTTAGAGGATGTGTGTGTGTGTGTGTGTGTGTGTGTGTGTGTGTGTCTGTGTTGAGGCTATAGTGCTATATATAGCTGCTGCTTTTAAGTTTCCATCTATAGTGAAACACAGTTTCCGGCTTTCTCTGAAAAAGAGGCTTGAGCTTGCAAACAGAGGCCTAGTCACTGAGAAATACCTACATGCAGATTAGAATTGGTTGCATTTTAAAAAATCATAGGCAAAAGTAATCTTATGTGAAGAAAATGTAACCCTTTATTCTGTCACTTCTCCTGCTTAACCCTCAATCCCCTCCATCTCTGCAGTCATATAAAGGTGTTGCAGAATGTTATCTATTAGGATGAAAAGAAAATTTGTATCTAAACTTTCCCGTAGCTCTTTTTAAGTGCTTTTCTAATGTTGAGCACCCATATTTTCACTGGTTTTAAATAAACACAGAGTGAAGCACACTGAACTCGGAGGAAGAAGAGAGAACATTCATATTCCAGCATCACACTGGAGTTTGGGCACCTTGATCAAGTTCCTTGACCACTTCTGTACATGGGTCATGGGAAAATTTCAAAAGTATGTAGAAATGTTAACAGTATGTAACTGGTTAGTAAGGACTTGGAGTTAGCAGGCACATGGGTGCTGAGTAAATATTGTTGCAAACACCAAAGTCACACTTTTAATGTATTTTTTTTTCAGAATATGTAATTTTCACGAGTGGCAAATAAGCTTGTAAAATAGCCGACCTTTTTATTGATGTATATGTGTATGTGTGTGTATATATATATATATATATATATATATATATATATATATATATAGTTGATAATGTTAACTTTGATCACTTGGTTAAGGTGTGTTCACCAGGTTTCTCCATTGTAGTTATGATTTTTCCATTTGCAATTATTAAATAATTTGTGAATATATCACCCAAAGTGAGATGAATTGTCATGATGTGACCCCTAATAAGATGCATTGATATCACTTTAATGGTGTTCCCACCCAAAATGCTTAAAATAAATCTAATCATTAGTAAATAAAACCCAAACTGAGGAGCTGCTTACAAAATTCATAATTAGTATTCTTCAAAAGTGTTCATGTCGTGAAAGACAGTCAAGCTGAGGATCCATCCTCCAATAAGAAGACTAAGAGGCATGGCACCAAAATATAATATATGATCCTGAATTAGGTCCTGGACCAGAGAAAATTGCTGTAAAATACATTATTAGGAAAATTGTTGAAATTTGATTATCTGTTGGTTAATTAAAAATGTTGTGCTACATGGATGCTCATTGCAGCACTGTTTACAAATAGCAAAGAGCTGGAACCATCCCAAATGTCCATCAACAATACACTCGTTAAAGAAAATGTGGCACATATACACCATGGAATACTATGCAGCCATAAAAAACGATGAGTTCATGTCCTTCATAGGGACATGGATGAATCTCGAAGCCATCATTCTCAGCTAACTGACACAAGAACAAAAAATCAAACACCACATGTTATCACTCATAGGCATGTGTTGAACAATTAGAACATGTGGACACAGGGAGGGGAGCATCACACACTGCAGTCAGTTGGCGGGGACTAGGGGAGGGAAGCGGGGATGGGAAGGGTAGGAAGGGATAATGCGGGGAGAAACATCAGATATAGACGATGCAGGGAGGAACGCAGCAAACCACCTTGCCACGTACGTACCTAAGCAACAATCCTGCATGATCTGCACATGCACCCCAGAACCTAAAGTACAATTTAAAAAAAATGTTGTGTCAGTATTAAATTTACTGATTGTCATAATTGTACTATGAAATGGAAGTGAAAGCTCTTGCTCTTAGAAAATACCCACTGATAAAAAATAAAATCTTTTATGAACAAGCAAGTACTCAGAGATTTCATTACCACCAGGCTCACTTTACAAGAGCTTCTGAAAGAAGCATTACACATAGAAAGGAACAACCAGTATTAGCCTTTCCAAAAATATACCAAAAAGTAAAGAGCATCAACATAAAGAAGAATTTACATCAACGAATGGACAAAACAGCCGGTTAACATCAAATGGCAGTAATCCTAAATTTAAATTGACTAAATCCCCCAATCAAAAGATACAGCCAAAACCCAACGGTATGCTACATCCAGACCCATTTCACATCCAAAGATACACAAAGACTCAAAACAAAGGGATGGAGAAAGATTTATCAACAAAATGGAGAGCAAAAATAAATAAATAAATAAAAAGCAGGAGTTGCAATTCTCGCATCTGATAAAATAGATTTTAAAGCAACAAAGATATAGTGGTAAAAGGATCAATGCAACAATAAGAGCTAACGATCCTAACACCCAGATACATAAAACCTATAAAGAGACTTAGACTCCCTAGACTCCCACACAATAATAGTGGGAGACTTCAATATCAATACTAGATAGATCAGCAAGACAGAAAATTAATAAGGATATCCAGGACTTGAACTCAGATCTGGGACAAGTAAACTTAATAAACGTTTATAGAACTCTCCACTTTAAATACACAAAATATACATTCCTGTCAGTACCACATCACACCTACTCATAGGTTTAAATGAAATATTGATCGGCCATTATTAAGCACAATTATTGGCATAAAAGAGGTTTTCAATACCCATTTTTAGAATAAAGTAACATTCCCATTCTCTCTCCCTCTTTTTCTTCCTCTTTCTTCCTCTCCTTCACTCCTTTTCTTTCTTTCTTTCCTTTTCTCCTTTCTTAAAAAGCAAAAGAAAATACCCACTGAGGAGGGGAACATCACACACCGGGGCCTGTCATGGGGTGGGGCTAGGGGAGGGATAGCATTAGGAGAAACAGCTAATGTAGATGATTGGGGGATGGATGCAGAAACGCACAATGGTATGTGTATAACTATGTAACAAACCTGCATGTTCTGCACATGTATCCCAGAACTTAAAGTATAAAAAGAGAGAGAGAGGTCTATAGAAAAAAAATCACCAAGTTTAATCAATTAAAACATAAATATTATCTTAATTAAAAAAAAAAAAAAACAGAAATACCCACTGAAATATTTAGAGATAAACGGGCAAGATGTCTGCCTTATACTATCACCTGTTTCAGGAAACAAGAAAAGATATATAAGTATATATATGAGAGAAAGAGGGAGAAGGATAAAAACAAATGTGAAAAATTTTTAATAACTGGTGAATTTGTATGAAGGGTACACAGAATTTGTGTGTGTGTGTGTGTGTGTAATTTTTGCAACCTTTCTGTAGTTTTGAGATTATTTCAAAATTTAACAAAATGAAACAACCAAATTAGAAATCAATACTTCAGAAGAGAAAAGCAGCTAAACTGCAAATTCAAATTGCTACATTTCTCAAGAACTCAAGGGAGTTGAGCATGGTGTTTCTGAATTTTGCAGGCTGAGATTGTGATTTTATCATCATGATAATCCTCACAGGGAATGTATAATTATAGCTTCTCTATCACAGATGGTGACTGAGGTGGGATGGGAATCCAGAGAAAGTTTAAGCACTTATTTGAACTCTTTTCCAAAAAATTTTGAACAAAATTACCTAACAAGACACCGTCAAGCTGATAACGATTTATTGAGTACCTGTTATGTTTCAGATCTCCCTAGCTTCTGAAACACAGGCTTGAGTAATGTCTAACCTCATCACTCAAGGAGTTTACAGATCAGATGGGGAGACAGTCGTGTTACAAGTAGTGATAGTCCAGAGGGCAGGGACTATAGTAGAGATAGATCTAATGTGCTATTAAGGAAGAAGAAAACAGGAAAATAAGAAGTTTTCACAAGGAAATAACATTAGTGTATGACTTGAATTGTTGCAGATGGAAAGGGGCCTTTCAGACAGAGAAAAACATGGTAGCCTAAACATTCACAGTGTACTTGCATGAAGCAAACTACTTGATATTGATGGTATCTACATTATGTAGTGAAGTGAAAAAAAATGCTGAAAAAGCTTATTTCTAAAGAGCATTTTTATTTCCATGCTAGAGAGTCCAGGCTGATTTCAGTATTTCTCTTTAATACCAGCCCCTGATCTGAGTATCTCCCAAGTCGTCCAGATGTTGACCTCCAGCTGGTCATCATTCACCATTTTCCTTTAATATTAAAATGAAGAGGGATTCAAGCAGCCATCTGCATACACTAAAAATTCCAACTGTAAGAATTCTTTTTTCTTAACTGTGCTTGGATTTCTGCTGATGAAGGGCACATATTTCCCTTGGTCTTCCCTTATTCCAAATTTCTCTTCTGCATTCTAGCCCTCACTATTTGTGGCTTTTTTTTCCCTCTAACTTGGGTCAACCCAAATATGGAAGGTAGTCCTTTGCATGCTTGGATTCAAGCTTCAGGCTTTAGAGAGAAGAGGGAATTCTTTGTTTTTTGTTTGTTTGTTTCTTTATGGAGGTACTATGCAGAAAGCCACTGAAAATAACTAATGAAGTCTCAGTTTTCCAGAGAACTACAGAATCACTCTTAAAAGAGAACTATTCACTGGCTGAAGTCTTCTTTGTGGTCCTCCCGTCTGCCATATTAACCAGGCACTCACTGTGAGCAAAAAGACTTACAATGTCTTTTTACATTCCTCGTGTTGTCCCGATGTTTTGAATCTCTCTCTACCTCTATTTTGGGCCTCATCTAAAAAACAAAACCAAACAAAACAAAAACTTAAATATTTTTTATGTTAATAAAAGGGCAATTTATTTCACCCAAACTTACAGCTCTGCCAATATGCAAAAAGTTATTTCGGTTTTCTCTTAAACAAAGGGTCATCTATATGGGGTTCTCAACTTTGAGCAGACAAAGAATTGGTAGAGGCTTTGAAACTACAATCATGTTTCTTTTAATTACTTACTATGTGGGTATTGCTTCACATATGTTTGTAAGGAAGGCAGTTATATAAAGATTTCATCCCACTGATGTACATTATTTTACCCTCTGGAGGGTAAATGTGGTTTATCATTAGTTTTTTATTAAAAAGAGTAATTATTTTTATTTTCACTATGCTTTTCCTTTTGGAGAGAAGGGCTTTTATGAGGGGAAGTACATGGGCATTGGAGTCAGATAAATATGAATTTTTACCCTTTTAATGAATTGTTTGACCTTGTGCAAAATATTCACCAACTCACAAGCCCAAATTTGTCATCTATAAAGTGGAAGCAGAAATATCTATGAGTGTTGCAATATGGGAGGTCATGAATTTTAAAATATCTTCTTAGTGCAGAATAGATATTTGAGAAGTTGTATTTTCTATCAAGTCCAATCAGTTTCAAGGGACATAAATACAGCAACTTGAAAGAGTGCTAATGATGTATCAGACACTGTGTCAGTATTGTAATGATGCACAATAATGTATATTATTTTACTTTCTAGTTAATAATATAGGATAGCTATTATATCCCTATTTCATAGCTGAAGAACCTGAGCCATAGAGTAGTTAAGATAATAGGAAACAAAACACAAATATGAAATCATCTGACCAGTCTTATAGTAACTGATCATTATAGAAGATATCCTTCTTAGTGAATGACACTAGCTAACCAGTTTCTCAAGCTAGAACATTACATCTTCTGGATTTCTCTATTTTCCTCAAGCATTGATGCATCAGAGACTTCACCTCCCAAATACATCTGAATTCATCCAATACTTTCAACCTCCACTGCTGTCCCCATAGTCAAAGTTACCTTTCACCTGGGTTTCTGCAATGAACTTTTAACAAGGCTCCCTCCTCTTTCTTTTATCCTCTACAACCTAGTTTTCTGCATAGGAGTCAAAGCTACTTTGGCCTTGTCGTTCATGTATCCAGAACATTCCAATGCCTTCTCAGCATATGTATAATAAAATACGTGTACAGATTTCATTCTACATGTAGACTATAAGGCCACAATCCATAACCAGTGTCTGCTCTGAACTCTGTCTTGATGCTGCATCCTGTGCCTTTCTCTCTGTTGCTTTTTCTCAGCCTTGCAGAAATTTCATCTGTGATTCTAACATTTTCATTTCTTTCCCACTGCATGGTCTTTGCAGCAGCTGTTACCTCTGGCAAGAATGACTTTTTCCCAAGTTTTTCATGACTTGCTCCTCATGCCATTCAGGTTGTAGTTCAAATGATAATACTGCATTTAATTTAATAGTAGAAATAGACTTAAAGTACTCTGAAAATTTGTATTTACAGATAGATTTTGCAATGACAAACTCCATGTGAACAAGAACTTGAAAGATGCTTTGCATACACAAATTTGTTGTCTTTAATCACCCCACTGAATGCCTAAAGTAAAATATGAAATTTCCAAGCTTGAGGGTACATATTCTAAAGATTGTCCTTTCCTTGCTAAGTTTGAAAATCCTAAAGTCAAGCTGGGCGTGGTGGCTCACGCTTGTAATCCCAGCACTTTGGGAGGCCAAGGCGGGTGGATCACAAGGTCAGGAGATCGAGACCATCCTGGCTAACATGATGAAACCCCATCTCTACTGAAAAATACAAAATATTAGCCAGACATGGTGAAAATCCTAAAATCTATAGACACAGAACTCATCTCTGCCTAAATGGTTCAATTTCAGGGCATGTAATATTTCCCAAGACAGCCCATTTTATCCCTGGACAAAAGAGCAAACTGCATTATACCGCAGAGAACAATTACGCTGTTATTAGTGGTAAGACCTACTGACGCTGTAGAGCAGGGTTAGCATGCTACCATCTGAAGGACAAATTCTGCCTACCACCTTTTGGTTTTTATATTTTTTTAATTGTTGAAAACAAAATCAAAACAAAAATAATATTCTATGACATATGAACATTATAATGAAACTTAAATGTGAGTTGTTATGAAGTTTTATTGGAACACAGACACATCCGTTTGTTCACACATCACCTCTGGCTGCTTTAGTTACAATGGCAGAGTTGAATAGTTGCCATAGGGACCATATGACCTGCAGAAATTCATATAACTGCTACTGAGCCTTTATAGAAAACTATTTACAGACCACTGTGGTGGAGAATGCAGAATTGAGAATTACCACCTTTGAGTCTAGCTTTCAAGATATTACATAATCTGCTAAATCCTCATATTATTGCGATTTTTTGACTTATGGGTCTTCAATCTTTCTTCAGGTCTCTTCAACTCTAAAAAGGATTTATGCTTGTATATAAGTGTGTGTCCATAAGTATAAAGTGTACTGTTTGTGCATGTGCATGTGTGTTTATGCCATAGTCAGAACTCTGTATGTGAAGATTTACATTGACTAATGAAATTAAATGGAAAATGCTATCATTTTAGATGTACATGAATAATTATATTTATTGATGATCAAGCCTGAATAAAATCATTAACTACAACAAGAAAAATTAAACTAATAAAACCATCTTGTCTTGTAATAGATAATTAGATACCCATTTATTTTTGTGGTACTTGTGGTTGCACGTTTATTTTGTTAGATAATTTCCTAAGGTAATAAGCATGTGCATGGCCTGTTACGCTCTTGAGCATTACCTCATAGGTTACTTCTATTTTTATAATACTGGGTTTTTTTACACTCAGAGAAGTAAAATAATTTCAATTCAGTGTTACCTTTAATAAGTCATTTGAATCATGCGTTTATTTATACTTGTGTGGTCCTCTTCATTAAGATAACAGCTTTGTCAAATGTCAGATAATTCTTCCAAGGATAGGGTAAGTTTCATATTTCTTATTTGTGTGTAAGTCATCTAAGATTGATTCTGAGCCCAAAATCCTCTGGGTAGAAAAAAAAACTAAACTTGCTGGTTATCAATACCTCAGTTTTTATAATATAATAAAATCCAAATAGTTTAAAATAATATTTGGGAGGTAAACTACCAATATTTCACATTTTCATCCACTCCCTTTTTTTCTCCCCAGGGTTGCACCTAGGAGTGTCAGAAGGCCTTCTCTATTCTTCTTAGGAAGGGAAGGAGCTTTAGGTGTGTGTGTGGGTACTTGATTCACCCTCTAGTCCTTGCTGGGTTTGATAGAGATAATGTCTTTTTCCCAGCTAGTAAATATTTGCATGGATTACGTTCTCTTCAGAACAAATATTCTGGTATATTTCATTATTTTTGGTCAGCATCTCAGCTGAATTTAAATCCCAGCTGAACTGTTGGCTAGTTATGCCACCTTGATCAAGTCATTTTTCCTGTCTTCAGTTTTTTTCTTCTGTAAAAGGATATTGTTTTCAGAGTTCAATGATATAATACATATTCAATGTTTGACACATATTAAGTACTAAGGAAATGTTAACTGTTAAAACTGCATACTAGGCATAGAAAATGGCAAATTTAAAAGCACAGTGGGATGCAACTGCTTGTTAGCTACTGTTATTAATCCTCATTTAGGATCTAAGTTTGCTAGTCTAAAGATTGATGCAAAACACAATAGGCTCGATGACTTTTTATAAATTTTGAGTATCTCCAAATACTAAGCATATGAGATCATTTGCTCAGTATGCTTCTCAAGCTTTTCTAACCTCAGAATCTAAAACCAGTAACAGACAGTTATTGATAAGCAATCAAGTCAATATATTTTTTAGAATCTCAAGAAGGAAGGAACTTTCATCTTTACTCTGTCTGGCTTTCAATCATTTCCTTATAGATATTGAGACCTGACACTAATTTTACCGCATTCAAGTATGAGAAAAGATCATTCCAATAGTGACTGTTAAAAGAAACCCTAAAAGGGCTTCTGACTGTTGGGCCATTGTACTTTCTAAATCAATCATATTTAGTGTATATCTCTCTGCATTGGTGGTTTCATTGGCCAATAAATGTATATTCCCTTACCAGGGCTGTGCAGCCCTTCAGCTCACTTAGTCATTCTGCTCACAAAGATATCATATACTTGGTTTTGAAAAATTTTGGCCTTTACTCTGATTAGACCTCCACTCTAACAGTTCTTCTGTTTTCGTGAGTATTTCATGTACCCAGCAGATACTACACTAATAATAACTTTAATATTTCAGCAAACATTTAGCACCATCTACACTGTAGATAGGCTTTGTGTCATGAGTTGAGAATACATACTCTAGGAAACACAACTATGGAGGCTCATATTGTTGACAGGATCACAGATAATTATGATACTATGGTGGAGTTTAGGAGTTGAAAGTGTTCTTGGAGGCCATTTGGTTCCAAAGACGGTGGGAAAAGGTGCCGTTGTAGCACCTGGATCATTCATTCCCCTTATCTGTTGTACTAGTTTTCTGCATTTCTCACCACTGTTAAAGGGGTTTCTGTGTATGTTTCTCTATTTTCTCATCTCCCACTCCATCCTGGCTTCTACTCCCATCACTTCTAGGCAATGACTGTCCAAAAGAATCCAGTGATGTCCACACCACCAATTCCACACAGTCTTTGCACTCATACTCTTTACTGGACCTATGAACAATGTTGACCACTGCAGTTTTGAGATGAAACTTTTAAATTGCCTGATACACTGTTCTTCTCTTTGACCCTAAACCTTTGATCACTCCTTATCAGAGCCATTCCCAGTTGTTTTTATTCTTTGTATACAGACCTCCAAGAACTCAGGGTTCCTCATCACTATTTTGTCATCTCAGTCTAGAGCTTCTCCCTAGATTGTATTTTCTTTACTCAAGGTTTCATGAACACTTCAAAAGCTATGGCTTTCCAGGCTCTAGATATATGCCTGGTTATCCAGTCACTGACTTGACATTTTTATGTGGATGTTTCACAGGGAAATGCAACCCAGTATATACCAAACTGACCCTGTAATTTTTCCCCCAAAATATGCTACACCTCCAGTAATTATCTTAATGTGTGACACCTCCAACATTCCTTTGATTTATAACTATTACCGTAGTCATCCTGGACATCTCCTTTATCCTCAGCTGCATATCCAATTCATACTTAAATCTTCACAATACTCCCTCTAAATATTTTCTAAAATCCAACCACATATTTACATCTTCATTGCTTTAACCCTACTGCAGACTACCACATCTTTTCCATAGAATCTCCAGAATCTTTTCATCCAGTCTTCATCCATCTTCTTTTGCCCTTCTTCTTCCTATTCTATCAATAGTGATTTATTAAATGTTCTTTTGATCTTGTGCCTCCCTTGCCCTTCAACAACTTCCTGTTATTCTTAGGGCAATGGCCAACTTTACTATGGCCTAGGAGTTGTTACTTGATCTGGTGTCTTTCTAATACACCAGCATAACTTCATGCCACCTTTCTCCTTCCTCATGTCCTTTCAGTCATCCAGGTCCTCATTCTCATAATACTTAAAACTGAATCTCATTTTGCTATTCCATCTGCCATTCTTCCTTTCCAGCTGTCTCTTACTCACCCCTCATGCCTTGTTCTAATTATTTCCTCAGTGAGGCTTCTCCTAACATTCAGATCAAGTCAGGTCTCTCTTTTATGCACTCTCATTTCAGATATATTTATTGCAGTTAAAATCATAGGGTGATTTATATGCTGTGTTTATATTTTCTTTCTCTAATAGACTGTAAATCCATAAAACAGGGGCCCTACTACATTACTAAGTTTTCTATCTTCATCACCAATGCCATTGAAAGGTATCTGTTGAATAAAAAATAAGTCTAAGTGCTTTAGGCTTCTACCAGGAAAACTGGCATTTTTCCTCAGTCAATTCACCTCTCTATAACTCTGTAATGTGGGGTAATTAAGGACTATCAAATGGTTTTGTTGTGAGGAGTAAATATATTTTGCATCTATTAATACATGAAACTCTTCAGGAACACATATACAAAGTGTGTCAGATGAACGAACAGAAGTATTAAAATGGACATAGGGAAAACTCGGATTTGTCATTTTGAAATACTCTACATGTCATTTTCTAAAAGGAGAACCATGATAACAAAGTACGCAACCTCAGCAACCAGCCTGGAAGCAACTGGGAGTGCTTTTATGGATTAACTTTAACATGTTTCTGCATGAAGAGCTGTACCACTTACTAGTGATGTACCCTAGGGAAGAGCTCGGCTGGCTTTCCAAACCTTCTTCCCTGGTTGAAAGTGTCAGGTTCACAAAAGAGTTCTGTTGTCCAGAAATAGAAAGGAATATTGAGCCTATGAGGTAACGTCCTCAGGGTATTCAGCACTTTTGTTCACTGTCACAACATTAACCTAGAAAGGCAAAATATGTCTTCAATTTCACCCCTATTTAATTAACTGATCTAAAATAATTTTTCTTCCCAGGGGCTGTGATGAGGACCCAGAGAAAAGTGCTAGATTAGGCAAAACCCAGCACATGTGGCCTCTTCCTCACACCCTCACAGAAAAGAGGGCCAGCTGCCTTTCTAGGAAATAAAATTTTCTGAATTGTTCTTTTGTCATGTATAAATAAATGGTGTCAATAGTCACACATAATTTGAAGAAGGAAGCTTATAAATAACCACTCATCTACCTACTACCTACTTAAAAATAAATTAGTAAGAATTATCCCTTCTTCCTACCAATTCTGTCTCCTTCCCTCCCTTCTTTCCTCTAAAATGTATTGACTTTATGCATGAATGCACAAACACACATCCTACTCACCACTCTCCACTTTCATGCTGATCCAGTAAGCAGATGATCCTATTTGAGTTTTATGGCAAAGCAAAGTAATACTCAGTATAGTACAGGACTTAAGAGGTGAGGCTTTTGAATCAGAGAGACCTCTTTTGAACCTCAAGACATTTTAAAACAATGTGATCTTGGACAAATTGCTTGAGCTCTTCAGGACTCAATTTCCCCTCAATACCATGAGCATAAATAACAACACCTCTGTCATTGTGAGATATGTTCCATTTAGTCACATAAAGCACTTAGTATGGTATCTGACACATAATAAGTGCTTAGTAAATATTTAGCTCTTTATTTTCTATGTATTCTGCTTTTAAAAGTGCAACAGTAGTAATTAATTAATAATGTCCTAGCAGGCAAAGAAATTTAAATTCTTTAAGCAGTCATTTATTATTCTAAAATTCTCTTGTCTCAGTATTTTTCCCTGTCTGCCCACAAAGTCATAGAGCCTTAGAGATGGAAATAAACAGATGAAACCAACTCTACATCTAATAGGCATCCCTAGAAGCAACCAGGAATAGCCTGAATTACAAAAGGGAGCCAGGTCTAGCAGAGATGGGGCTTATTTAATCAATATATTTCTAACTCTGAGGTCTGATCACTGTGCATTTAGCTGTGTTCTGGCAGAAAAGCATTATTGAACACCTACCATATATAAAGTCTTACTATCTGTTTAATGTATCCTCCCAAAATTCATATGTTAAAGTCTTAACTCCTAATATGTCAGCATGTGACCTCATTTGTAAACAGAGTCACTGTGCACATAATTAGTTTAGATGAGGTGATTCAAATGTTCCCTAATGCAGTATAACTAGTGTTCTTATAAAGAGGGGAAATTTAGACACAGATGGGCACATTAGGGGAACACCATGTGAAGATGAAAGCAGAGATCAGAATGGTGTTTCCACAGACCAAGAAAAGCAAAATTTTCAGCAAACTGCAAGAAGCTGAGAGAGAAGCACAGAACAGATTTCCCCTCACAATTCTTGGGAGGACCGAACCCTGCCAACACCTTGAGCTTGGACTTCCAGCCTTCAGAACTGTGCAATAATACTTTTCTGTTACTGAAGCCGTTTTAGGTTATGGTACTTTGTTATGACAGTCCTAGCAAATAATACAGGCCAAATGTATTCCATGTCAAAATTACTGCATGTGAAATAAATGTGCTGAAGTTACCTTTTCTGCTTCAAGGGAGTTAAGCCTAGTAAGCGATATACACATTACACTTCCGCAGTGCTTAACACTTCCTTATTTTTGGATGGCTAGTTGTGGATTTCATTTCCGCTCATGCTTGCTAACTTCCACAACACATTTTCTGAATCTTTTTTTAATGTAGAGGAAAAGGGGGCTTCTTTTTATAATTCCGTAAGAGTAGTGATTCAGCCTATTCCCTTCCAGGAGTCTCTGGTACGGTACACCACTCTCAATATTCCTATGTCTTAAGTACTATCGGTGTTGGAACGTTGCTTCTAATTTTGAACTTAAATTAATTTTTTCATAATTTTTGAAATTTTAGTCTTAGCTCTTGTCTTTAGAGTAATACGGAATAATGCCTCCCAGTCCCTCATGTAACTGAAGATTGACATCTATTGATCCCAGACACTTCTTTTCTCAGAGCTGCTCTGGACTGAGGTGCCTTCTGGATCAGTTCATACTGAATGAAATTCCAAAACGTGAAGGGCCCTTTCCTAAAAACAAATCCATCTTCAGGGTACATCTGCAAGATAGGCATATAAAGAAAGGAACCTGAAGTTGGAGCAGAAAGGCATCTGTCTGAGATGACACAATTGAGAGGGTGCAAATGTGGAACTTATACATTGGTCTGTCTGACAATAACCCAGGTTCTGGCTTCACAAATCAAAAATAAACTTTTTTAAATAGTGAGTTTGATTTGCCTTCTAGCTCTGATGTTAATTTTTGCAGTATGGAAAGGTTTATGACAGTGTTACATAAAAACTGGGGCCATACTTTACTCAAACAATGTCTGTTCAACAAGAGCAATCACTAGCTGGCATACACCTTTGGGTGCCAGTAGATCTGAAAGTGTCAGGGAAAACAGTCTTGATTGGCAGCTGTTGCCTTGTCCAGCTGTCCAAAAGATAGGGGGATGAAGAGCAAATTGGCCACGCTAACACCACATATTTCTGCTTCTTTTTTTATGCCACTTGAATATCAGATAAATAAAACTGTTAAATAATATTGTCTTCAAAATAGGGTCACACCTACACAACTATAAAAAACTCCCCATATATTATGTAGTAGGAAAAAACTGGTTTCTAGGCGAGGTGTCTGGTTTTACCCTAGATGAGTTGTTAACCTGCTACGTAAACTGAGACTAGTCACTGGGATGTTAAGGGTTTGATTTTGTTATTCATAAAAACCCTTCACAGTTTTGTTTGATGACCAAATGTGAGGGTGTATTTGAAAGTTATTTGAAATGTATAAAATACAATAGCACACAGACATACTGGGATTTTAGGTACTTGACAGGTAAAAACAATTATCTGAGTGCTGTAAGTAAATGTAGAGCATTTGGGTAAAATTGCAGGAAGAGAACTCCACAAAGTTCACCAGAGCAGATTAGAAGGTATGTTTTCTTATACAAACATTTGCAAATCACACTATTACATAAAATAGCAAAGTGATGCATTTCTGTGAAGTCAACTTGTTTGTTCTGCTAGTATTTTCAAAAAGGCACAGATATTTTTTTAATTCCAACTTTCATTTTACATATAGGGTGTACATGTGCAGGTTTGTTACATGAGTATATTGCACACAGGTAGTGAGCATAGTACCTGATAGGTAGTTTTTCAACCCACACCCTTCTCCCTTCCTCCCTCCCTCCCCCTGCTAATATTCTGTTGTGTCTATTGTCCTCATATTTATATCCATGTGTGCTCAATGTTTAGCTCTCACTTATACTTGATAATAAGCACTATTTTGTTTTCTGTTCCTGCATTCGTTTGCTTATGATTATGGGCTCCAGTTTCATTCACATTGTTGCAAAAGAGATAATTTCATGCTTTTTTATGGCTGTGTGGTATTTCATGGTATATATAAGTACTGCAGTTACTTTGTCCAATCAATCTACCGTTGATGGACACCTAGATTGATTTCTAGTCTTTTCTGTTATAAATAGCATGGCAATGAACATATGACTGCACATGTCCTTTCAGTATAATGATCTATTTTCTTTTGGGTACATACCCAGTAATGGGATTGCTGGATTGAATAGTAGCTCTGAGCCAGGTGCATTGGAACACACCTGTGAGCCAGTACACCTGGCTCAGAGCTACTATTCAATCCAGTACTTTGGGTGGCTAAGGTGGGCGGATCACCTGAGGTCAGGAGTTCAAGACCAGCCCAGACAACATGGTGAAACCCTGGTCTCTACTAAAAATCCAAAATTAGCAGGGTATGGTGGCACATACCTGTAATCCCAGCTACTTGGGAGGCTGAGGCAGGAGAATTGCTTGAACCTAGGAAGCAGAGGTTGCAGTGAGCCAGGATTGCAGTCACTGCCCTCCAGCCTGGGTGACAAGAGCGAGACTTCATCACACACACACAAAAAAGAGTAGCTCTATTTTAAGTTCTTTAAGACATCGCCAAATTGCTTTCCACAGTGGCTGAACTAATTTTCATTTGCACTGGCAGTGTATAAGCATTCCCTTTCCTCTGCAGTCTCTCCAGCATTTGTTGTTTTTTGAATTTTTAATAACTGCCATTTTGACTGGTGAGAAATGGTGCTCATTGTGGCCTTGATTTGCATTTCTCTGATGATTAATAAATATGGGCATGTTTTCATATGTTTGTTGACTACTTGTATATCTTCTGTTTATGTCCTTTGCCCATTTTTCAATAATGTTATTTGTTTTTTGCTTGTTGGTTTATGTTTTCATAGATGCTGAATATTAGACCCTTGTTGGATATATAGTTTGTAAATGTTTTTTCTCATTCTGTAGGTTGTTCATTTATGCTGTTGGTAATTTCTTTTGCTGTGCAGAGGTTTTCAGTTTAATTAGGCCTTGCTTGTCAATTTTAGCTTTCATTGCAATTGCTTTTGGGTACTTAGTCAAAAATTATTTGCCAAGGTTGATGTCAAAAAGGGTATTTCATATGTTTTCTTCTAGGATTTTTAGAGTTTGAGGTCTTACATTTAAATATTGAATCTATCTGGAGTTAATTTTTGTATGTGGTGAAAGGTAAAGATCCAGTTTCATTGTTCTGCTTATGGCTAGTCAGTTACCCCAGCACCATTTAGTGAACAGGAAGTCCTCCCCTATTGCCCGTTTTTGTTGGCCTTCTTGAGAACAAGGTGGCTGCAGGTGTGAAGCCTTATTTCTGAGTTTTCTATTCTGTTCCATTGGTCTATGTGTCTGTTTTTGTACCAGTACCATACTGTTTCAGTTGCTATATTCTTATAGCCTAGTTTGAATTCAGGTAGTGTGATACCTCTAGCTTTATTCTTTTCAATTAGGATTCCTTTGGTTATTCAGGTTCTTTTTTTGCTTGTGTATGAATTTTAGAATAATTTTTTCTAATTCCGTGAAGAATGACATTGGTCTCCCTTGAGAACAGGAGAAGGATGCCCACTCTCACCACTCCTATTTAATGTAGTACTGGAGGTGCTAGCCAGAGCAATCAGGCAAGTGAATGATATAAAAGGCATCTAAAAAAAAAGTCAAAATATTTTACTTCACTGATGATATGATTCTATAACTAGAAAATCCTAAAGACTCCTCCAAAGACTGCTAGAACTGATAAGCACTTTTAGGATGGTTTCAGGCTACAAAATCAATGTGCAAAAATTAGTAGTATTTCTATATACCAACAATGTCCAAGCTGAGAGTCAAATTAAGAAATCCCATTTACAATAGCCACAAAGAGAATGAAATATCTAATAATTCATCTAACTGAGGTGAAAGATCTCTATAATTACAACTATAAAACACTGTTAAAAGAAATCAGAGATGATTTAGAAAAATCATTATCATTAAAATGGTCATACTACCCAATAAGTTACATACTTTTTTTTTCATTTTGACTGGTTGGTTTTTTTCATTGTACACCCAGATACCAACTGAAAGGTTAAACCCTTTTAATCAATTTTTCTCGGATGAGGGTGGTGTCATTTCTAAGGAATTCAAATGAGGCAAATATATTGTTATTTGACAATTATTTTTCATGGAAGAGTAGATTATGAGATTGTGGGGAACAGTTTTGACTCACCACTGTTGGAAATTATGATGCTAATTGAGTGCCTATCCTGTAAGCATAAAATACTAGAGTTCAATGGAACTCCCAACATTACATAATCTAAAATTCTCATTAAAAGGACACATTTCATATGCAGAGAGACAAAATGGAAAAAGAGAACATACATTTATGAAGCATCTCAGCCCTTTCTTGCTCTCTACAACTAGCTGTGGTTTCTTTATCTTTTAATTTCTTATGGAACTTGTTCATTTCTCTTTTTTAGTACTCAACTCCCTATGTATGTATGGATGATCCTCTACGCAGACTCAGTATAAAATCTTCATGTTCAAAGATTTCTCATTAAAACTCCACAGTCAACATTGACTAGCGTGGGTTTTGGGGAATCATATAGCAGGTGGGCATTTCAAAGGATAAGATTCATTCTTGCAATACCATGTGTGTAACAATCTTTCCACTTAGGTTGAAAACTTCTTAGAGGTAGCCACAGTTCTTGCTGTTCTACCTTGCCAGATGTAATCCTCATCTCAGTTCTATGAATTAGATAACATTGATAAATGTCATTGATAAATTAGATAATATTGATAATATAACATTTAACTAGAAATTTCAATTTTCTTACAAAAAGTCAAAAACATAGAAATAGCCCCTTCCACTTTGGTGGCATAGGCTTTTCAGAGGATAATTTAGAATGCATCCATTTCTTATGAAGAAGTCATTGCCATCTGAAGTCTATGCATTGCACAAATTTGGGGAACAAAAAGGCAAAGAAATATTCAAAATAAGAAACATTTATTGAACATACATTTATATAGTCACAGTGGAAAATCTCATACTTTAATGACTGAATTTTGCACAATGTGAACAAAACTAAATATATTTTACATTTGTTCAGCATTGATTAAACATCTGATATAAACATGCATAAAGAATGTTGAATAGTGTTGAATTGTCAAAGGGCAATGAATAAAGTTTGGTACATAGTTTGCAAAGATGACCTCAACAGTTTTTTACATCCCAGAACACCTGTTTATTTGCAACGTGACCATTCCTTCCATCAAGTTGTGGCACATATTTCTTGCTCCCTGGAATCTGGACTGGCCTTACACTTCACTTTGACTAAGTGAATGTTTCAGGTGAGACACTGTGTAACTTGCAAACCTAAATTTCAAGCGGTTTGCAGCTTTTGTCCTTATCCATTGGGAATGCTTTTGTCATCCTGTGAAGAAACCTGATCTAGCTGCCCTGAGAAGAGGCTATGAAGAGCAGTGACAAATCATACCAGCGGAGGGCCCCTGGACCAATTAATCTGCAGCCAGCCTCATTCACCAAAAATGTGAGTTAGGCAATCTTGGATTATCTAGTCTCTGATGAGCTACCAAGAATGTGAGTTAATTTAAGCAAGACCAACAAATGAACTACCCAACTAAGACCAACCCGTTGGGCCACAGAATCATAAGCAATTGATTGTTGTCTTCAAAGTGACAATGTTTTAAAGTGTTTTTAAATATAGTAATAGACAACTGATATACCTAGCTCCTTCCAAATAAGTTCTTCGACCTAATTCAACAAACATTTATTAGTTCTTATAACCATATCTATACCCTAGTCAGTAAGATAGTCATTAAAACTAGAAATAAGTTTTAGTTGTGCCTGAATATTATGTATCTACTACAGATTTAAATTAACTATTAGTCCAAGATTACAAAAACTAGATACACTGGGATGATTTGGAACAATGGATAATTTTCTCCCTTCATTGAATTTCTGCTTATTCAGTCATCCACAATTATCTTTAATAGCCAGGTTATACTTATGTATGAAAGAGAGATCTTTTTTTGTTTTAAAGTTATTACTGTAACTATATAAAAAGTTAATATTAGAAACTACTCTAAAATAGAATTTAGAATTAAGTTTTTGCCTTTTTCCTCTGCTTTTTCTTGCCATTATTAATCAGCCCCTTATATAATTATGTTTCAATATGTCATATTCTTTTCAGATATTCCAGTTTTTCCTGTTTGTGACCTACTCTATAACACATGCAATTTGAAAGCAGTTGAAAAGCTATCTATCCTTTCTTACAAAATTTCCACCATTGGGATCTACATGTGGGGGTCCACAAGATCATTGTAGGTTCAATGACTGATTCAGTAGCAGGAACCACAGGAATCAGCATATACTTAGAAACATGGTTATGATTTATTATACAAAAGGATACAAAGAGATAAGCACATGGGTGAAGTCTGGAGGAAGCCTGGAGTTCAGAAGAAACAAGAGATGTGCTGAGTCACACAGGACATGCTTAATTCCCCCAGCAATAGGCTGTGACATCACTTGTAAAAGGTTATCCCCCAGGGAAGCTCATTAGAGATCTAATGTCCAGGATTTTCATTAGCCACTGGTTATGTAGGCATTCTCTTCCTAGCACATACCAAAATACCAGGCTCTCTAAAAGAAAGCAAGTGTTCAGAACAAGCCATAACTGGTTGCACAGTTTAGATGCATTGAGTCTCTTCTTATCAGGCAATAAGGAAGCCCTCTTGAAATCCAAGTTCTCAGATATCAACCAAGGCCAGATTTGCAAGGAGATCTTTTGAAGGATAGACTTCTCGGACCTGATATATTAGTCCTTTTCTGCACTTTATCCTTTCAACATTGTCAGCTTTTACTTGGTGTTTACCTGTGACAATTGGCTGAAGAGCACTGCTTGCCCTATGATCTACAGGTGAAAATTCACTAACATAGGAAAAGTATGTATCAATTTTTTTCTACCACTTTTCAACCATCTGCCATGTGTCCCTAGGCCCTGGAGAGGATGAAAGACAAAGTTATGTTTTCTGCTATCAACAAGCTCAGTCAAAAGAGAAACTTATGTCTGTTAATAAGTGCTACACATGAGCAGTAAACCAAAATCCTTTGTGACTAAAAAAATTTTAAAAAAAGAAGAAAAAACATAACATTGAAATGGAGAAGGCATGACAAATGATAAATGAGGAAGCAACATTCAAGTTAGCTATTGTTAGAAAGAATAAAGGTTAGAAGCCTAATTTAATCTGTTTCCTCTTCCTTCTTTTCCAAGTTTTAAAAAGAAGCCTCTTGAAGATGAAGATGATGAGCACCAAAAGAGGAAGAGAAGACAATTTAATCATGCCCCTTGATTTGTTTCCATTATTTTGGAAAAGATTCTAAGAAATAGTGAATGCACCATAATTAGATTATAAGAAAGGAAGAGAGGGAAATAGTATGGGTTTTATTTCCCAAGAACATGTAAAAATAGCAACTGGTAAAATTAGGAAATGTGTCCATCATCTAGGTAGGTCCATTATCTGTAACACTTCAGCAATTATTAAATATAATTCAATGGCCAGGCATGATGGCTCATGCCTATAATCCCAGCACTTTGGGAGGCTGAGGCAGAGTTCACAAGGCCAGGAGTTCAAGACCAGACTGGCCAACATGGTGAAACCCCATCTTTACTAAAAATACAAAAATTAGCCAGGCATGGTGGTGGGTACTTGTAATCCCAGCTACTCAGGAGTCTGAGGCAGGAGAATCGCTTGAACCAGCAGGATGAGGTTGCAGTAAGCCGAGACCACGACATTGCACTGCAACCTAGGCAACAGAGCACAACTCTGTCTCAAGCAAACAAACAAACGAAACAAACAAAAAGTATATAATTCGATGTGTTGTAAGGCTAAAACGTATTATCACTTAAATTAGTTCCTGAATGAATAGGAATACACTGTGTCACTGGCGGATTTATATTGTACTGTATTTAAACGCCCTAAAACTTAGTAGCTTAAAACAACTTTTTCTTGACTTAAAACAACTATTTCTTTATTTCATGATTCCATGAGTTGGTGGGATGTTAAGAGGTCCGGATTGGCTTAGTTGATGTCTACTGGGCTTTATCAAGCATCTGCAGTCATCTGGAGGGATCACCTGTGGCTTGATAATCGTAGGTGGCCTCACTGGCAGTTGCAGACTGCTATCTAGAGCAAAGTGGAGACTGAACCTTTGTCTCTCATCACTCAGCAGCCTATCTTGGTCTTGTTCTCATAATAGAGATTTCTAAGTGCACAAAAAGGGAAATTGCCTATGGAATAGCGAGAAGATTCAGGCTTCTAAAGGAGCGTTCCAAGGTATTATGCGTAGATCCTTTTTTTCTGAACCTCTTTCCATTGCCTATTATATAAGTCCCATATTCCTCACTTTGACATTCATTCCTCTATAACAAGCTCGTCCAACTCATAGCCCATAAGCCACATGAAGTCCAGAATGACTTTGCATGAAGCCCAACACAAATTTGTAAACCTTGTTAAAACATTATGACACTTTTTTGTGATTTTTTTTAAGCTCATTAGCTATCATTAGTTAGTGTATTTTATGTGAGGTCCAAGACATTTCTTCTTTTCCTGTGGTCCAGGGAAGCCAAAAATTGGACACCCCTGCGTACCATACAATTTAACTCTCAGCTCTTTCATCACTCCCTTCGTTCTTCCCCCATTTCCCAATTTAGATTTTGTGCAGCCGAATTTCACTATTTGTATACTTCCAGATAGTGCATTTACCTTTTCATTGGGTTTTCTCATGCCATTTTATCTATCAAAATGGTTTTTCCTATGACCTCCTGTTGAAACTATGCCACATTTTTAAGACCCAGCAAAAATGAAAGTCCCATGCATATTCTTTTAACTTGTTTTGCAATGCTTGTGTGAGTTTGCCACTTTGGAATCTTGTAGCATGCTGCAAGATTAGCTAACGCAATCATATAGCTTGTATTAGTTGGTTGTCACACTGCTATAAAGAACTACCTGAAACTGGGTAATTTATGAAGAAAAAACGTTTAATTGACTCACAGTTCCACATAGCTGGGGAAGCCTCAGGAAACTTAAAATCATGGGGGAAGAAAAGGGGAAGTAAAGAGCTTCTTCACATGACAGCAGGAGACAGAGAGAAAACGAATGGGGTAGTGCCACTTTCAAACCATCAGCTCATGTGAGAGCTCACTCAGTATTATGAGAAATGCAAGGGGAAAAATCCGTCCCCATGATCCAATCACCTCCCACCAGGCCTCTCCCCTGACACATGGTGATTATAATTTGACATGAGATTTGTGTGAGAACACAGAGCCAAACAATATTGTAGCTCTTAGTATTTACTTCCTGTACAAAACAGACTGTAAACTGTCATGAATGCAAAGCATCTAGAACCATTTTCAAAACACACTCAGCAAAAAGAAATGCAAAAATATTTGTTGACTTAAATTGAATCGAAAACTCAAATTACCCAAGAGAGCACTTTATTCATGTTTTTGAAACTGACCTTGTTTCCTGTGTGCCTCCCTGTAAGAGCCTGTGACTGTATTTTCAATAACGAAAATAAGAGAGTAAGGCTATAAAGATAGCATTTTCCATCTCTCCCTCAAAATCAGAATTTGAAGGCCATTTGCAAAAGAGGGCAGGAGGTGAAGCAAGATTGTTTGCTGACAGTAGCAAAAGGTGCTATCCGTGAACCCATGGGACTGACTGAATCCTGCTACAGACCCTTGGTCCATCACACCCACTCAATGCCCACCTCCCAATTGTTAAGCCCCCTTGAAAAGTCAACTCCTCCTCATGAACTAATAACCTGATCTCCTTTGATTCTCTTATTTGACAACTATGAAGAGCCTCATGTTATTTGAAAGATTTGACAACTAGTGGTCTGCAACCCTCCCCTCTCCCTGAACACTCTTCTTGGGTTCAAGATGAAGCTATTACTCTTCCTCTCAGCCATTTCCTATCTTTGGGAGTTGATAGAGGGTGAGCCTCATACTCAGACCCTCTTTTTAACAGTTGGAGGGAGAAGTTAGAGCCCTTGAATGTTAGACACACACACACAGATACACACACACACACAGATACACACACACACACACACACACACAGAGACACAAACAAAATCAGACACATATTTCATTGTTTAAAATTTTCTGAAAGCACAGCAACTAAAAAAACAAAACCCATGACCTGTAATTGCAGCAGTTTGGGAGGCTGAGGCAGACAGATCACTTGAGGTCAGGAGTTTGAGGCCAGCCTGGCCAACATAGCAAAACCCCATCTCTACAAAAAACCACAAAAATTAGCCAGGTGTGGACCTGTGTGCCTGTAATCCCAGCTACTTGGGAGGCTGAGGAAGGAGAATTGCTTGAACCCAAGAGGTGGAGGCTGCAGTGAGCTGAGACTGCGCCACTGTACTCCAGCCTGGGTTACAGAGTGAGACTCTGTCTAAAATAAAAAATAAAAATAGATAAATAAATAAAACCCATGTCCCTACTTAATGTAAGTCACACATAATATGTTGTCACATTTGCTGTAAAATTTGACTTATAAAGGATCAGAACAACCAATATAAACTTGAAGGCTCTTTTGTTTTCCCTCCAATCTCATGACTCTTCCTCCTTTCTGTAATACAACAACTATAATTAATTTGTTAACTTTTCTTCCAGGCCTGGTTTTATACTTATGTTTCATGTACAAGTGTCCATAAATAATATTATTTATTAAATGCCTATAAATGGCATGGGACTATATTTAACGTTATTCAATTTGATTCTTTTTCTTTTTCTTTTTACTCACACATATGAAAGAACAACTCCTGCTAATATACTTAACTTATACATTTTAGGCCATCATGATCTGTCACTTACTTTCTTAGATTGGATTATTCACATAATTATTCCCCTGACACTACGTATTTAGATTGTGCTGAACATTTTTTGTTATTATCAGCAACATTGCAACAAAGGAATGAATGCTGTATTGGATATGGATTTCTCTAGGATGTAAACCTATCATCAGGTCTTTTGTTATTTTAACATTTCCCAGAAAACCCTGTGCTTTCCCTGCTTCTTACCATTCACCAGTGTTTCTCTACTGCCACCCAAGCAACAATTCTAAAATGTAAATTGGTCCAGTCCTGAAATATTAAAATCTATTAATGACCTCCTATAATCAGTAAGATATGGTATAAGCTTTTAAGCCTGACATGCACAGCCCTTTGTGAAACAACCTGCCTGCTCCTCCAGGTGTATCTCATTCACACCATATCCTCCAGCAGTATCAATTCAGTGCCATTTCAGGATGTCACAATGGAGTATGGTGTCCCTGTCCATTGCACAAACTCCTCTGCTTGCCTGGAAATTTTATCTTTCCCTGGCTAGCCTCATTCCACCATTCAAAAATTATCATAGGTCCACCTCCTTCAATAGCAATAATAGGCAACATTCACTGAATATTTGTCATGTGTTTGAAATTACCCTTTGCTAATTTTTCTTCCTGCCAAATACTTTTGCCTACTCTTATTTGAAGATATTTACAAATTTTCCCAAGTAGAGTTAAACACTTCCTCCCCACAAGCTCCATTACTTTGTCTCTCTACATATTCATTATTGAATCTATACGAAGAAAAATGATATAATCATGATTTTTTTTATTAATTGTCTGCTCTTAATTGTACCACTCACTTTACTTATATTTTTAAATATTACCCTGTAATATTCATATTTGTAATCCAAGTACTCTGTGTAGGGTGAGGATGTTAAATATTTGTTAAATAAATGTTAAGTGTACTGTAATAAAATGTCTTTTCCTTTCCTGGAAGCTCTCTCATAGGGAAGAATTTGTAATAAGTTCTAACCACTGTGCTCTTGTATTACTGTGAACGTTGGTGGTACAGACACTTTGCCAAATGTGAGTTGAAAGTCACCTTTTGATGTTGAAACAACCACTTAATAACCAAATAATAAAGCCACAAAAGCTTCACACGTTTCATGCTTCTAGTTTCACAGACAGATCACATCCTTCCTTTCCCAGAGTTGAATACTTCCTCAAACTCATATTGGCTTGGATAGGTTCCAGTTTCCAAAATTTACTGACAAAAAAAGAGGAGATTAAAAAATTCTGCTAGATTCCTTTGGCCAAAATATTACATGAAGTTAAAAGAAAATAAATTACTGTCTCTGGAGTCTAGCCTGACGCTTCACACAAATACCAACAAGTTGTATAGGAGAGACTCATTTCATCTTGGTAAAACAACCATATATTCAACTGTGGGCAAGAGAAGGAAAGAAGATAGGAATAAGCAGGACATTTAGAGCAGGCGTACTTAGAAAGGTCTAGTGGGTCAGAGTGTGCCTGATGAAATATCAGGACTCTAAATACACCGAACATTCCCCAGCATCACACGCAGAATCCTTGGCAGGAAGCTAACAATTCAGGAATAGAAAAATGGGACCTAGCAACAAGCAGTAGGAACAACCCCTAGAGAAAATTGTATAATCTTTGACTTTGTGGTTTCTTCCTATGTATGACTTCCTTTTAGGGAAACTCTTATCATTTGTGATCTTCAGCCAGTTATAACACGCAGATACACCTGTTTTGTGTACATTGTGGAAATGCCTTGCGAATTAATTATTATTGTTTTATGAATAAGGGTCCCTGATGGTATCTTTCCAAAAGCTCATACTCAAAGAGTACTTGTCAAACAGAAATATTTATAACTAAAAGTTTCCTAAAACACTACATTTGTACTCTATAAATATGTACAATTATTATTTGTCAACTAAAAAAAATTTTAAAAGAAAGTAAAATTTCCTCAAGTTGGCAAAGAATTAATCACCAGCATGTCAATGACTCAAGCATATTGACAGTAGACTAAATGTCACATTAAAAGTCTACTGAGCATTTGTGCTGAAAGAGCAATTTTGGTTCTGCTGCACACAAAAACAGACAAAATAACTACCATTTTTTGAATACCTATTTGATATCAAGCACTTAACTGAGACATAGTCTTACTGTATACCAGATACTTAAATAAGTCATCTTTAATTCTTACATGACAGCTATAAAATATGTGTCACCCACTCACCCCATCTTTTATTTTAGAGATGAGAAAATGGAGAATAAACAGTTTGTGAAAGTTGCCAAGCTGGTGGGTATAAGGCAGTGCCAGAACCAGAATTTAGGTCTAGGGAAATCTCACAATCATATTACTTTTACAAAAATATCCGACATCAAAGTTGGACTCTATGCCAACTGCCAATGAATGACACTTAGAAAGAGTCAGCAGGAACTGTTGGCATGACACAGAGAGACCGTCTCCTGACTACTAGTGGTGCTTTCTTTCTCTTGAGAGATAGGAAAGTCTAGGCTGTGTCTCAGATACACATGATGTTACAAGCTGCTGTTAAAGAGTGATGTAAACTCAAGAATATTTATTAGTAACTGATTGACAGTAAAATAAAAAAAACAATAGGGAATGTGAAGCAAGAATCTGCAACTAGTTAAAGTGGGGGGTAACATTCCAGCCACATTGTAAAATGATAAGGCTGAAGATATGACTTTCAGTTGCAGAAAGTAAGGCAAACCCTATTTTGTGCTCAGTGTCTTTCATTATAAAAATAAAATATTCAGAGAGAGAGAGAGAGGACATGAAAATAGCATGAAGTGTGCTAAGTAAAATCATAGGGATCAAATGTTGGGCTTAAACTGTTTTTGTTCTGATCCTAGCTATCCAAAAACAATACTGGAGCAATTTACTTAGTAAATTGTAGTGGTGGAAAATGTACCTCATCTCTCTGGCCTTCAGTGTCCTCATATGTAAATGGGAAAAAAAGTAACTACACTTAACTGGTAGATCTATGTGAGAATTAAATACAGGATAAAGGCTTACAACAATGTCTGACAATACTGTAAGCACTCAATAAATGTTAGTTAGAATCTTAGTCTAACCTAGCATGTTGAAATTAGCATTGTTTTGTGGGGAAAGCCATTACCCAGAGGCATCTACATTTTTTTATCTGTAAAATAAAAATATAAGTACAAAAAATCCTTTAAGCTTTAATCAGTTATAATTCTCTGCTTTTACTTTATTTAGACACTTTAAATCCTTTCTAGAAATATATACAGTCATTCCTTGGTATCAATGAAGGATTGGTTTGAGGACCTCCCACAGATACCCACATCCATGGATGCTCGAGTCCCTTATTCCTAATGGCATAGTATTTGCATATAACCTCCCAACATCCTCATGTATACTTTAAATCATCCCATGATTACTTATAATACCTAATGCAATGTAAATGCTATGTGAATAGCTGTTATACTGTACTGTTCAGGGAATACTGACCAAAAAAAAAAAAAAAAGTCTGTACATATTTGTTACAGACATAATCATTCATTTTTCCCAAGTATTTTCCATTCATGGCTTGTTGAATCATCCACAGATGCAGAGCCCATGAATACAGAGGGCCGGTTGTATTGCAAACTGAAAAGCAAAACGAAACAAAACATGAAAGCATCCAAAAATATATTAAGCTGGTGGATGGATAGCTTAACAAGGACATAGTCATACTATGGACTTTTTTAAAAGTACAACTCAAGGTTTTCTCAGGATTAAAAGAAATAAAAACCTGAAACAAGCCCAAATTTTGCATTTCTCATTCTCAGCAAAGAATTTTCCCATATTGAACTATATGGCATTTAATGACACATGGTGAAAATTTTATAGTAGGCCATACACCTCTGAGTGACTCATAGTGTATTTTCTAGAAGAAAAAAACAGTGCCCTATAAACCACTGTAGGCCTTCTGAGAAAATGAGGGGACTGAGAGCTCATATTGCTTCTGGAGATTTGGAAAGTCAGTTTGATAACTGCTTTCCAAGCTGTGGTCACCATTTTTGGCCTCTGTATAGTCACGATAGTTTAATATCATGTTAGTTAGGAAACAATTATGTCATACCTAAAGTGGAGTTCAGGAATTCTTATGGTAACCACGTAAGTATACCCACTTTCAATAAAGACTACTTATGCCTGGATGTGGTGGCTCATGCCTGTAATCCCAGCCCTAGGGAGGCTGAGATGGGAGGATTCCTTGAGGCCAGAATTTCAAAGGCCAGCCTGAGCAATGTTGGGAGACCCTGTCTCTACAAAAATTAAAAACAAAACAAAAACAAAAGCTAGGCTTAGTGGTGCATGCTTGTAGTCCCAGCCACTTGGGAGGCTGAGACAGGAAAATTGTTTGAGCCCAGGGGTTTAAGACTGCATTGATTCATGATCATACTACTGTACTCCAGCAGCGTGGGTGACGGAGTAAGACCTTGTCTCTAAAAAGACGATTTTACAAAACTACCTAGCATATATTTACTTCTAAGCTGTTTTGCTTTTAGAACTAGAATTTTAGAGATACATTTGAAGTCTCGGTGGCATTTATCTTATTTTCATCATCCTTCTATTCAATCTGGGACAATTATGATGCTGAACTCAGTGTCTCTCCTTCTACGGTAAAGTAGCCTACACACTCCTTGGTTAGTCAGAACATAAAGAGTACGGTTTCCTTTTAAATATTTGCATACATTGGATTTTCATTAACAAAAGTTTAAATTTCAATGTTGTATTTCTGAGATCTATTTATTGTATTTTGAGACAAATGTTAGCTTTAACCTTATAAAATTGCCAAGGATCCACTAGTTCTGACTTATAAAAAGAACAGTACATCACTTTTTTTTTCAGTTTAATTGCTGTATTAAACTGCAACTCTTAAAATAGACCCCTTTGTTGATTCTAATATATATATGTATATGTATATATATATGTGTGTATGTATATATGTATATATATGTGTGTATTTATATATATATACATTTCAGCTTTTATATATATATTCATTTATATATATATATATTCATTTCAGCTTTCATTTCAGATACAAACTTAAGTATGTGTAGGATTTGTAACATTGGCATATTCCACCCAGATAGTGAGCATAATGCCCAGGAGGTAGTTTTTCAATCTGAAACCCCCTCTCACCCCTTCCAGTAGTCCACAGTGTCTTTTGTTCCCATGTTTGTGACCATGTATGCTCGATGTTTAGTTCTTACTTATAAGTGAGAACATGCAGTTTCTGCTTTTCTGTTTCTATGTTCTCTTAGGATTACGACCTCCAGCTCCATCTATGTTGCTGTGAAGAACACAATTTCATTCTCTATATGGCTGTGCAGTGCCCCATGGTATTTAAGTACAAGATTTTCCTTATTCAGCTCACCACTGGTTGGCACATAGGTTGAATCCATGTCTTTGCTTTTGTGAATAGCATGGTAATTACCATACAAGTGCATGTGTCTTTTTGGAATAATGATCTATTTTCCTCTGGGTATATATCCAGTAACGGGATTGCTGGGTCAAATGGTAGTTCTTTTTTAATTGCTTTAAGAAATCTCCAAATTGCTTTCCAGAGTGGCTGAACTCTGAGAAGTGTATAAGAATTCTCTTTCCTCCTCAGCCTTGCCAGCATCTGTTGTTTTTTGACTTTTTAATGATTGTTGTCCTGACTGGCATAAGATGGTGTCTCATTGTGGTTTTGATTTGCATTTCTCTAATTAGTGATTATGAGTATTGTTCATATGTTTTTTTGGCCACTTTTATGTCTTCTTTTGGGAAGTGTCTGTTCATTTTCTTTACTCATTTTTAAATGAAGTTTTTGATTTTTGTTTGTTGATTTAAGTTCTTTACAGATGCTATATATTAGAGTTTTGTTGTATGCACAGTTTGTGAATATTTTCTCCCATTTTGTAGGCCGTCTGTTTACTCTGTTAATAATTTCTTTTGCCATGCAGAAGCTCTGTAGCTTAATTTGGCCCCATTGTCATTTTTGTTGTTGTCACAATTGCTTTTAGAGACTTAGTTAAACATTCTTCACCAAGGCCAATGTTGAGAAGGATATTTTCTTTTTTTTTAGATGGAATTTCGCTCTTGTTACCCAGGCTAGAGTGCAATGGCTCAATCTTGGCTCACCATAACCTCCGCCTCCTGGGTTCAGGCAATTCTCCTGCCTCAGCCTCCCCAGTAGCTGGGATTACAGGCACGCACTACCATACCCAGCTAATTTTTTGTATTTTTGGTAGAGATGGGGTTTCACCATGTTGACAAGGATGGTCTCAATCTCTTAACCTTGTGATCCACCCGCCTCGGCCTTCCAAAGTGGTGGGATTACAGGCTTGAGCCACCGCGCCTGGCCGAGAAGGACATTTTCTAGATTTTCTTCTAAGATTTTTATAGTTTGAGGTCTTAAACCTCAAAGATATTGAGTCTTCAATCCATTTTGAGTTAATTTTTTGTGTGGTAACAGGTAAGGGTCCAGTTTCATTATTCTGCCTGTGGCTAGCCAGTTATCCCAGCACCTTTTGTTGAGTCGTGACTTTTTTCCTCATTACCTGTTTCCATTTGCCTTGTCAAAGATCGCAAGGTTGCCTTTACTTCTGAGTTTTGTATTCTGTTCTATTGGCGTAAAATTCTAGGATTTTATGGTTGTAAACTATGATGCAATTCATCTGCACAAGTCTATGTTAAGAACTATTGAAAGTCTGGAATTTTACCCTGTTTGTAAGCTAAATTAGCCTGCCACAGTTTTATACATTCTGGGAAAAGATACAAGGCTCCTGTGTCAGAGGCAAAGGATTTTATTACTCATAGCACAACAAGCAGTATGAGAATTAGCATATTTTCACCATTTCTCTTCTGTGCCCAGTTTCCATGGGAGCAACCTGTAGAGGCCTGGGTGGATTCTATATACACAGTGGATTTGCATTAAAACTGAATAACCCTAAGCTTATGGAGCCTACTTTTTCATAACACACTATAAACAAATATACCTGAAGTTTGTTCCAAAGGGAGACATTTAATTGTACTAAACACCAAGCAAACCTGCCCTCTACAGACATGATCTCTTTCTTCCAAGTCTGTTTACCTTACAAACATCCTTAAAAGATAATTTGTAACAGAAAGACAATTAGTATCTTTACTTGTAAATATGTAGAAATCTGAGAGACCCATGAATAATTGTCTCCCAATAATTAACTGGTCCATATTTGTTAGGGTTAGGTATCTAAACATTGAATGACGGAGTATATCAGATTTGTGCATCAACATTGTTTTCAAATATTGAGAAATTACTCTCTGAAGCTATTATATCAAATTAGACTCCCATTATTGGCATAAAATCTTTGCTTCTGCTTTTCTCAGTACTTGTTTTAATGCTTTCCTGATGGTCAATATCTCATTGTTGTAATGTTCATTTATCCAGTTCCTAGCAATATCAAATTTGTTTTCACATTTCTTAGTCATTAATATGGTTAGGCTTTGTGTTCCCACCCAAATCTCACCTTGAATTGTAATCCCCACAGGTTGAGGAAGAGACCTGGTAGGAGGTGATTGGATCATGGGGGTTTTCCTCCATGCTGTTCTTGTGATAGTGAATGGGTTCTCACAAGATCTGATGGTTTTACAAGTGTCTGACAGCTCCTCCTCCACATACTCACTCTCTCTTGCCTTCTGCCATATAAGACATGTCTCTTCCCCTTCTGCCATGATTGTAAGTTTCCTGAGGTCTTCCCAGCCATGCAGAACTATGAGTCAATGAAATCTCTTTTCTTTATAAATTACCCATCTTGGACAGTTATTTATAGTGGTGTGAGAATAAGCTAATACAGTCATTCAGGTTTCCTCACAGGTAAAGTTCCTGTTTTCATGCTTTATCATCCTTTTCCTATACTGACATGTCACCCTGCTGCTTAAAACCCTAGTGGGAGCATGCAAACAAATAGGTGCAGGGGCTGCAGGGAGTGCTTTTGGGCTCCAGACCCATAGCAGCATCTAGGGGGTGAGTGTCTGCGATTCCCAAAGCCTAAATGGATATGTGTTACAGTGTGCTCTTTCAGCTTTGCTGTCTGCAGATGGTTTGTGTTAATCACGAAAAGACCCTCTGCCTTATCACAAGGGCAGAGGGCCAATGTGACAGCTTTCTGAATCCCAAGCTCTTGCCCAGTGTACCAGAAAAATCAGATCACACACGGGCTCAAAGGATGAGTGCAATGTTTTATTGAGTGGTTGGAGGTGGCTCTCAGCAAGATGGACAGAGAGCTAGACTGAGGAAGTGGATTGGGAAGCTGGCCTTTCCCTGGAGGAAGGCCACCCAGTGGCCAGACCCTTTTTTGACTCCCCTTGGCCAAATTCGCCTCAGTGTCCAGACGTCCTTCCTTTTCTCTCTTTCTTTTTCACTGTTGCTGGTCTGCAGGTCTGCTGGTGTCTGCTGGTCTGTTCCTCTGCCTGCTATGGTCTCAAGTTTATGTGGGGCAAGATGGGGCCATGGCAGGTCAGAATGATCTTGGAAATTGCAACATTTGGGTACAAAAACAGGAGTGCCTGTTCTCCTTTAGGTCTTTGGACACAGGATCGAGGGTGGAGCTCTCAGCAGGGACCCCACCTTCTCTACCTAGCACTTTCCTGCCCACTTCCCATATAATCTGTGATTTAAATTTCAAAAAACTTGAAGCCCAAAAGTTATTCTTCTTCAATTTCTAATTCTACTTACTGTGAACTAGAGACATTTTTGGCACTCAGCGGAATCTGAAGCACCTACAACTAGGTAACAGGAAGGTGAGAAAGAAGTATTTTCAAGGCCTCCAAAGTAGAAATAATTCCACACCAAGTTTCTAAGGTACTTGATTTTTTGAATTAAACTTTTAATTTTGAGATAAAATATAGATTCACATGAAAATGCAAGAAATGAGAGAAACTGTGGATCTTTTTCTCAGTTTTCCCCAACATCGCATCTTGCAAATTACAATACAATATCACAACAAAAATATTTACATAGCTAGAGTCAAGAGACAGAACATTTCACAAATATTTCTCATGCTGTCCTTTTATAGTCATACTCACTTCCCACTCACAGCCCTCCTTATTCCCTGCCAATTACTACTGTCCTTATTTCTATTATTTTTTCATTTCAAGAATGTTACAGAAATGGAATCATACTGTGTGTTACCTATTGGAATCGACTATTTTTTTACTCAACATAATTAGAAATTTATTTACATTGTGGTGTGTATCAACAGTTACTTTCTATTGCTGTGTAATATTCAATAGTATGGATGTATCACAGTTTGTTTAATCGTTCATCTTACATTAAAGAATATAAAAGTCCTTTTAGGTTATTAAGAATAAATGTAATATAAGCATTTATGTATAGGTTTTCATGTGAACATAAAAGTATGACTCTAAGATGATCATTCAGAAATACAGTTTCTGGGTCATATAAGATTAAAATGTTTCCAATTTTTTCAAAAATTAAAATAGTAAAGTTGTTTCCAGTTGGCTGCACCATTTTGCATTCCCACAATGTATGAGTAATCTAGTTACTTACATCCTTGCCAGCATCTGATGTTGTCACTATTTGTGTTTTTAGCATTTTGATAGGTGTAGAGAGATATAATTGTAATGTTAATTTGCATTCCCCTAATGACCAATTATGTTGAACATCTTTTCATATGCTTATTTGCCATCTGTATCTTCACTTCAGAGAAATGTTTTCTCACATAGTCTTTTTCATTTTTTAATAAAGCTGTTTTTTTCTACGTTTAATTCTGAGAATATATACATAATATATATTAAGTACTGTTTTTTGTGAAATAGTATATGTGGTTTTCAAACATTTTTTCTCCCGCTCTATTATAGTTTCTCTCTCCATCCTATTAATGAGTCTTTTGCAAAAGAGAAGCATTAAATTTTGATGAAGTCTTATATATTCATTTTTCAAATAAATATTGTTTGGGGAGTTTTATCTCGGATTCCCTTGCCTAGCACTAGATCTTGAAGATTGAAGATATTCTCCTGGTTTCTTCTGGAAGGCTTATAGTAATGTTTTACATTTATATATGTGGTTTATTTTGAGTTAAATTTTTTATAAGTTATGAGAATCTGATTGAGGTTTGATTTTTGCCTATGGATATCCAATTGCTCTTGCACCATTTGTTGAAATGGCAATCTTTTCCCACTGAATTACTATAGTACTTCTGTCAAAATTATTGGGCATATTTGTGTGACTCTATCTCTGGGTTCTCTGTTCTAATTTCTCAGTCTATATGTCTCTCCTCTGCCAATACCACTCATCCTTGACTACTGTAATTATATAAGAAGTTGAGCTCAGACTGATTTCTTCCACATTATTAGACATTTTTAAAGACTGTTTTAGCTATTCTGGTTCCTTTGCCTTTTCATATAAATTATTGAATACTCTTGTCTATATCTATAAAAACTCTCACCGGGATTTCAATAAAAGTTGCATGACACATGAATATCAATTTGAGGAAGACAGGCACCTTTGCTATGTTGAGTCTTCCAATTCAGAAGATAGTATATTTCTCCATGTGTTCAGATCTTTTATTTCTTTTGTCAATATTTTGTAATTTTCAGCATACAAGTTCTTTATGTGTTTTCTTAGATTATACCAAAGTATTTCATCTTTAAAAATTATAAACGGTATTGTGTTTTTAATGTATGTCTATATGTTCATGGGTAGTATTTAGAAACACAATCGATCTTCACATTTTTATCTTATATCATGAGCTCTTTCTGAACTTAGTTTATTTATAAGTTCTGCTGATTATACTTGTATGGGTTTTTTATATAGTTTTTTAAAACATTTCTACGTTGACATTCTTGTTTTCTGCAAAAAAACAACAGTTCTATTTTTCCACTTATTCTGTTTTTATTTTGTCTCCTCAATTGCCTTTTGCACGGGATAGAATGTCCAGAACTATTGTGAATCAGAATGGTGACAGTGGGCATCCTTACTTTGTTCCTGATCTTAAGGCTTTTGTCATTATAATTTTAGCTATAGTTTTTTGTTTGTTTGTTTTTTGTATAAGCTCTTTAACCATTTGAAGAAGTTTTCCTCTATTTTTATTTTTCCTAAAGTTTTTATAGTGAGTGAGTATTGGATACGGTTAAATGTTTTCATGCACTGATTAATCGTGTGTTCTTTTTTGGCTTTAATAAGGTGGATTACACTGTTAAATTTTCAAATATAAAACCAGCATTACCGTCCTGAAATAAAACTCACTTTTGTTATGGGGTATAATAACTTTTATATATTGCCAAATTCTATTTGCTAATATTTTGCTAAGAATTTTTACATCTAAATTCACGAAAAATATTGATTTGTCAGCAGTTTTTTTTTTTTGTTTGTTTGTTTCATCTTTGTCTGGTTTTGGCATCAGAGAAATACTAGCTACATGAATTGAGAAGTGCTCACCACCATTTTCAGGAAAAGCACGTAGAATTGGGGTGAATCTTTTTTGAATATTTGGTAGAATTTTTTAGTAAAACCATTTACATCCAGAGATATTAAGGAAAGGGGCTAATTATGAATTCAAATTATTTAATAATTATAGAACTATTCTAATTGTCTATTTTATAATGATTGAGTTGTGGTAATTGGCATTTTTTAAAGAAATGAGTCCTTTTCTTCTAAGTTTTTAAATTTATAAATGCAAAATCACTAATATTCCCTTATTTTCTTTTTAGATTTGCAGACAATGTAGTGATATCTACTGATTTTCTATTTGGTGCTGGTAGTTTGCATCTCCTTTCTGTTTTATTTGTTAATCTTGCTAGAGGTTTGTTAAACTATCTTATTTCTTCAAAGAATTATCTTTAATTTATAATGTTTTTCTATTTTTTGTTTCAATTTAATTTATTTCTGCCCTTATATTTATTATTTTTATCAATCTGCTTGCTTTGGACTCATTTTGATTTGCTCCTTTTCTAGGTTCTTAAAGTGGAAGCTTAGAGGCACCGTTTTTTTCTATTTATTAATCTACTTTCTCTCTGATCAAATTGGTTAATTTCCAGTGTTCATTTCTTCAGTTGCTTATTGATTTCTAATTTCCATTTTAGTAGAGAATGTATGTTTTATTATTTTCATTAAAAAAATTTGTTGTGGTTTGCTTATGGACAAGGCTATAGAATATCTTGTTGTAGATCTTGTTGTATAATTGTATTTTGTATACAATTTTGCAAAAAATTGTATTCTGCTCTTGCTGAGTAGACTGCTACACAAATGTTAATTAAATCTTACTGACTTACGTCACCTGTGTTCTGCGGTTGTGGTCATCCACTGAACTTTTTATTTGTTATTGTATTTTTGAGTACTAAATATTTAATGTGGTCTTATTTGCATTTTCTTTCCTTGCTAAGACTTTCTAATTCTTTTCTAAGGTTTTCTATTTTATCAAATTTGTTTCTAATGAGTTCGTAGTTGCTTGTTGAAACAATTTTATTATGGCTGCTTTAAAGTAATTGTCAGTATTTTTTAACATGTCTGACGCCTCTGTTGGAATCTATTTATTGCCTTTTTATTTCAGATCTTCCTGGTCCTTGGTAAAATGACTGATTTTCAGTTGAAAGCTTGGCATTTTTGAATGAGACTCTGGATCTCTTATTTAAATCTGTCTTAACTGGATTTTTCTGATATCAATTTGGCATTGGAAGAAGGAGACAATTCCTCATTACTGTCAGGTAAAGACAGAAGACCAAATTTCCTACGTGGCCCCTATTGACATCCAAGAGGAAGGCTTCTTGCAACTGTTGAGCTATGGTGAGGATTCTGGCTCCCAAAAGAGTCTCCACTAACACCGTAGTGAGGATGGTCCCATTACTGCTGAAAGATCATGAAAATCGTGACTCTTCACAAAGTCTTTTCTGACACTATCTCAGTGAGGAAATAAGGGGTACCTTATTGCTGCCAGCCAGGGGTAAATTCAAGCTTTCCATATGGTCTCCATTGACAATGCAGGTGAAGCTTGGCCTTGATATTGTCTTGCTTGAATAAAAGTCCAATTTCTCTACTTGACTTTCTTGAAACCATATCAGCAGGGGTATTGAGGCATTTTGTTACATCCTCATCAGGCTCACCCCTCAGCCTTTGCTAAGTCTAGACTCACCACTCAGCCTTTGCGTGCATGACTTGTAATAGAGCTAAGTTTTCTGCAATACTGGGCTTCAGTAGGGCGGTTGTTATCTAAAAATTTTCTGTCTCACTAACTGGCCCCTTTCCTCATCATTGGCTACAGAGATCAGGCTTTTGTTGAGGCTCTTAGAAAAAAATTCTGTGCCCATTGGTATTTCTAGTTTGATTGCTTCTTTAGTCCTAAGTGTGGTACATATGAGGCAAAAAGAAAACCTAGTTGGCTTACCACCCTGTCATCCCTTAGGATCCAAGGTTTCTAGTTGGCCCACTCAGAGTCTTCTTACGTTTACTTTATGTGCAATATCCATGGTTGTAGTTTTACTTAGCACAAGTAATAGAGAAAAAGTGTTTCCATTCCATTTTCCTGAAAGTGAAAGTCCACTGATACGGTAGATTTCCAACAGTCTAAAGAGTTAATAGAACATACAAGTTTTTTTAGTCAGCAAAATATTGGAGATAACCTTCTGCCTCATATGTACAGATGTTCCCTGGCCCACACACAGAAAATTTGAAAAACAATCTAATCTTCAGCCCCCTAAAGCAATTATCACTGGCAAAATTATGTTCCCAGAACACAATATTTACTATTGCCAAAAGGCACAGCAGAAACTCAGTGATATGTGAGTAAAAGGGACAATCCCGGTATGGTCTTACCATAATGCTAGGCAGTTTGTCCCAGATTTCTTTAACTACTGACTTATAAGTTTAAACTCAACTGAGAGAAATCTTCCAGCAATATTTTGGCATTATGCATTCACCTGTTTTAGAAGAAAATCAACCTGTACATAATCTCTTTCTAGTTGATACCCTGGTGTTTAACCTAGATCCCTTGTAGTGCCAACACAGCCATGTCTTCAGTTGCCGATAACTGACAGCTGAGTCCTCACAGGAGCTATTTCTTGGCTAAAGGGATCTACTTCACTAAAGCCCACAACCCTCCCAGAATGCTGTGGCTCAGACAATGACGGACTCATGTAGGGATACAAAGTCCTATTTTCTTGCTGCAATTTGAGACAACTCTGAAAGGCCATTCTACTTTCAGAGCTTTCTGGAAGAACTGCTAAGAACTCAGTTGCCACCATATCATGATTTGTTTTCTACCAATGCTCTCTTCTGCCTTCCACATTTCCTTATAAGTGTATCTTCTGATAAACTTCCTGCATGCATTCTCTATACTAAATTACTTTTTCTCAGAAGACAATTTAAGAAACTCTTAATGTCCATTTCTTCGAGAAAATTTTGGTCTTGTGCCTTGTTAACTGTTTTTATAACCATTCGTTACAGAACTGCTTTGGCTTAAGATACCTGATCCCCAGGAAGTTTTCTCCCTCATATGTTCTTAATAACTAAAGGTCTCATGATAGGGAGGAAACGTTTGTTGAGTATGTAGACAATACTCGGGGATTCCAGGGTTGAACCTCCAAAGACCCCTCCTTGGCCATGGGTCCAACGTGGCACCAGAGGCAGTGCACGCAGGCTGTGCACTTTGGCCTGATGCTGACAATTTAAGACCAGGATTTCACTAGTCTGGAGCACACATTGAGCTCAGCTTCCTTGCACTTGAAAAGTTGTAAATATGTTTATGACCACCATTGCCCATAAAGATTTTAAAAAGTCTTTCTCCTATTTTTGAATTTTTGCCTCACTATTCTTTCTTAGGAAGAGATGGGCCTCCATATTCAGCTACAACGGCCTGCACCCTGAGGCTGTCACCTTGGCAGATGTCGTCAGATATGGACCTTTTATAAAGTCAGCATGGGTTGAGAAAACAAACGCCTATAGTCTAACATTTGCCACAGCTGCATCTCTAATTTTCTGCACATTAATCTGCCAGGAGCACTCGTGGACTTTCCCAGATTTTGAGAATCTTTGCTTACGTCTTGACGTTTGTTTAAATTATTGTATCTCTACAAGAATCATCTTGCCTCTGGAAGAAAAAGCACCACAAATTGCAGTCACCTTCCAAACTATAAATAAAGCATACTGGCTTAAAACTTCTTGCCCAGCTGCAGCATTTAAAAGCCTGGACTGATAAAAGCTCCCCAATTAAACAGTCAGACGCCAAATTCTCTGCCATCACAAAGCCCAAGGTTTGCAGTCAACACTTCCCAGACACTCCAAAAGCTTCTCTCTGTGAAATTGTGTTCATTCTATTTCTACTCTTTTACTTATTTGCTTCTCAATGTTCTCAATGTACAAGATATGCCTCTTGGAGGAGGCATATTAAGTAGCACCTCTCTTCTTCATCTGGTATCTGAGTAATTTTGGCAGGTGGAGGCCACCTTTTTGCTTCGAATGAAAACTAAATGAGCCTGCTTAATGGACTCTATAATTGGGTAGATTTATCTACCTGACCTTTGGTAGTCCTCAGCACGGGCAATGTAAAATGTTAGGCATCAAGGCAAGTCCAAGTGATTCTCAATTTTACTATCAGAAGACTCACTCCAACTACCCAGGACAGAGTAAATACAGGAATGGGGAAAAGCCAGAAATATCTTTGGGGAAATTTTTATTTTCTGAATCCATATGATCAGGGAAAACTCTTCCCTCTGATTCATTATTCGAAAACATTTTCTATATATTATTTCAGATTTTTCTCTATGTACACACACTTTTTAACTAATCAATAATACATGTACATTTTCATTTTACAAAACAAAATTATACTTACAAACTTCTCATAAAAATGGCATCAAACTATACATATTGTTCTATAATTTTCTCCAAATAAAAATTAGAAGCATATTATAGACTTGCTTCCATGTCGCTCCATAGAGATCTACAACTTTCTTTTTAATATTGACTTTATAATATATGACATGAAAACTATAACTTATTTCAGCATTTTCCCAAGTAAGTTCTTTTAGTTATCTTCAAGTTTCTGCTACTAAATGCATACTTAACATACATATGTACATATAGATATTTTAGAAAGATAGATAAATAAATTGGAATTATTTTATTAAACTATGTACACTTATACATACTTTTATTCCCAGAAGTTTTGTACTAACTGGTACTTACCCAAAGCCTGTATGAGATTCCCCGTCTCCCAGGCCATCAATGATACTGAATTACATCAAGAATTTAAATAGAATTTAATTAGTGAGAGTCTTTAAAACACATTTTTATAACTTTCTTAATGTAATTATCATGAACTTGTAGGCAACACTCAGAATTCACATTAATTATTCTTTCATACCTACTGTATAAAATATACACAATATCTTTTATCTTTTCTGTACTAATTCTGGCTTCCTTATGTAATATTTTCTGCCACAAATGTTTAAAGCCCAATTTGCATCAAATAGCAAATGCAAGAAAATAAAAGAAAACATTATCATCTGTTTTACTGTGAAATTGCCAAAGTCTACCAGCAATAAATAGAGACATCAAGATATTAAAGTGCTTTTTTCTTTATCTATAAGTTGGGTCTAAAATGTTTAAGTCAATAAAATTAATTATAATAATATAGTTATGCAAATACCGTGCAGAGCCAAAGGCTGTGATTGACCTAAAGAGAAATAAATGTTACCATATGTTGCCAAAAAAACATGTACTTATCAAATAAGAGTGTTACAACTCTTAAGAATTTGTTAAATCTCTATAATTGTATTTTAGCTTACTTTATTTATTCTCCTAATATCAGCTGCCACAACTGGCTGCCACAATTTCTTTCCTTTTTTTTTTTTTTTTTTTTTTTGAGACAGTCTTGCTCTGTCGCCCAGGCTAGAATGCAGTGGTGGAATCTCAGCTCACTCCAACCTCTACCACCCGGGTTTAAGTGATTTTCACCTCATTTTCCAAAGTAGCTGGGATTACAGGCACCAGCCTCTATGCCTAGCTATTTTTGTATTTTTAGTAGTCACAGGGTTTCACCAAGTAGGCCCCCCGGTCTCAGACTCATGACCTCAAGTGATCTGCTCACCTCCACCTCCCAAAGCTCTGGGATTACAGGTGTGAGCTACAGTGCCTGGCCCACAACTTCTTATCTCATGTCATCTTTTTTGCTGTTGTTTTGTTCGAATACATCCTTAGATAATTTTTTTCAGATTCAGTACATGGGTGATACTGTTTCTATGCTCATGAATTTCTGAGTATGTCTTTAATGCAGGGAGGGGTTTTGTTCTAATAGCCAGTGTTATTACTGAGATATTATGTCAGTCTGATTTAGTGAAAGTTTTTCATTTTCTTCTTTCTGGAAAAAACAGATTTTTCTGCAGTATTCTGAAAAATAAGCAGCATGTATTTAGGTATTTCTTTTCTTTATTTTCCCCTCCTATTTTTAGCTTTCTTGCCAATCAAGAGAAGTCTTTATTCAACTCAGGAAACTGTTGTAATAATTTGTTGATATCATCTCTCTCCATTGCATCTATTTATTTATTTTTATTTTTGATTTTGAGACAGTCTCACTCTGTTGCCAAGCCCAGAGTACAGTGGTTATTATTGCTCACTGTAATTATTGCTCACTGCAACCTTGAACTTCTGGGCTCAAGCAATCTTCCTGTCTCAACCTCTGGAATAGCTGGGACTACAGCACATACCATGGCACCTGGCTACATTATAAGAAAAAAAAATTTATAGAGATGGGATCTTGTTATGTTGCCAAGGCTGGTCTCAAATTCCTGGCCTTAAAAGATGCTATGACTTTGGTATTTTATTTTTAAAGTTTTGTTCAGATGGATTTTGATTCTCTTAGGTATACCACCTATGACTTTTAATTTTTTTGCTGTTATTTTATATTTCTTTGAATTTTTGCCCTACTTTCTGCAACATTTCTTTCATTTTTGCAATCTTTATGGTAATATATTTTTCATCATGTACATTTTATGGATAAAAGTGTGAGCCAAATTAAACATTTGGCAATAAACTATCTAATTTCCAGGAAATAGTTACCCCTACTGTTATGTGACTATACTATTGACTTGAGTCTTTTTACTCTAATAATATTACCATTATTATTGTTTTAATTTTACTTTCTCTCTGAATGATCCATATCTTTTCTAGGGTCAGTTTTATGTCGATCCTTTACTTTCATGCTATTGGTTGTTTTTTAACCTTTGTGATAAACAGGCTAGTGTCCCCTCACCCCCCTGCCCCACCACTTTCTAAAAAATGTAATATGCTGGAATTTCTTTTACAGTTGCAAAGGTGTCTTTCCATTACAGATTCCTTCTTTGGTTGAAAGATCCAATTTGAAACTCTAAGTGGATAGAATTTGTAAATAGACATATTTAATTTTAGGGAAACTGGTTAGGTAGGCAAGCAGGTAAAGGAATAATTTAGTAAAATAATAGGTTTTTCTCTGGGAATGGAGCACCTTAATGAAATTCTCTTTGGATGTGATCTTTATATTTTTTCTCCACATCTTTGTCATTTGTTAAGAGTTAAACTTTTACTTACTTCCTTGCTTCTGTTCTAGACCTCAGTACCCATTCTGGAAGTTTTCCCCTTTCAGATTGTTCATTTTCTATGGAGAGCAATTTCCTTGGAATCGTTATAGTGGAAAACAAACCTTCTTATACTGAACACTTTAAATAGCATTAGGAAAACACACTCAAGTGCTCTAAGATGGAATTCCCTCACCACTTACTCTGTGTATTAGTCAGGGTTCTCTAGAGGGACGAAACTAATATAATTGATAGATAGATAGATAGATAGATAGATAGATAGATAGATAGATAGATAGATAGGGGAGTTTATTAAATATTAACTTACACTACCACAAGTTCTCACAATAGGCTGTCTGCAAGCCAAAGAGCAAGGAGAGCCAGTCGGAGTTCCAAAATTGAAGAACTTGGAGTCCAGTATTCAAGGACAGGAAGCATCCAGCACAGGATAAAGATGTAGGCTGGGAGGCTAGGCCAGTCTCGCCTTTTCACGTTTTTCTTCCTGCTCTATATTTGCCAGCAGCTGATTAGGTTGTGCCCACCAGATTAAGGATGGCCCTGCTTTCCCTAGACCACTGACTCAAATGCTAATCTCTTTTGGCAACACACTCACAGACACACCCAGGATCAATACTTTGTACCCCTCAATGCAATTAGGTTGACACTCAGTATTAACAGTCACACTCTGGTAACTGTCTAACCCTCATCCACATAGTTTTTACTGGTCACATCTGGTCATTGGTGGAAAAAAAAAAGAACAAAAACAAAAACTAGTTCTCATCTAGTGTGCGTTAGGTTAAGATTATTTCTACTTTGCTTTTTAAAAATGTTGTTCATTCTTCAACTGCTCTGTCCAAAGCCTTATTTTTTCTCTCTCAATATATATTTGATCAAACATCAAATTCTATGGGTTCTACCTTCCAAATATATCCAGAATCTCCTTACTTTCATTGTTATTAATTTGTACCCCTGGTGTTCAGCCAGTATCACCTTTTTCCAACCTATTTCAGCCAATGACAATGAGGACATGCCCCAAACTTTAATATCTAAGGCTACCTCAGAATGGAAGTTTTCAAGTTACAAATTACCCAGTTGAGACTAAGGATTCTTACTGTTTCGATTCTATTTTATCTTCACGGTTGACAGGTGAGTACTGAGAGCAAAACATGGCAATTATTTTTGCTAAAGCTTTCATTAAAAATAGTATAATGACATTATGTGTAAAGGACTGTCAGTAAGTCCTCCCAAAAATACAGGAGTATAAGCCTGCTGGAACTTCTATTCACTATTTTAAAGAGAGTAAAGACTATAGACCAGGAATCATACTAAAATTTTATAAATGTTGTTACTTCCTAACATTTTTAACTTGCAAACAGTTACCTTTTTCAACTGGTTTCCCACACATTATCAGAGAGATAAAACTCAAAATATAATAAATATATAATTAATGATTGTTTAAAATGCTTGTTTCATGTGGTATTACTCTGCTTCCAAGCCAAAGGAAGAAACTCTAGCCCTATCACAAAAAGTTTTTTCCCCAAACCTGGCCTAAGAATACTATTCTTACACAGAACATCAGACTGGAAATAATAGTTTGAACCAATGTGGGTGACGATAACTGCCAGCCACCCATGACTTAAATGCTTGCCATTGAGAGCAGCAATAAAGAGGTGTCTAAGTCTGGTGATTTTATTTCTACCACAGATAGGGTAACTTATTTCTTACAATTCTGGGGGCTGGAAAGTCCAAGAGCATGACAACAGCATCTGCTGAGAGTTATTCCATGGCAGAAAGTGAGAAACAGAAGCAAGCATGCAGGACAGAGAAAGGTATTTGTCTGAACTCACTTTTATAACAAACCTAGTCTCATAATTATCTACTTCCATGATAACATCATTAATCAATTCATATGGGCAGTATCCTCATTACCTACCCACCTGTTAAAGGTCCCATGTCAATTAAATTCCAACATAAGTTTCAGGGGGGACAACCATTCAAGCCATAGCAGAAGGCATTACTGATGAGTTGGGGAAGGAATGTGAAGTGGCAGTATGCTATTACTCAGCAAGACATAAACATGGACAGAACATTCCTAAGGTGTAGAATTCATGATAGCAGCTGCTAGAAGGAAAGGAAATCAGGCTAAGTGTCTGGAGTCTACCACAAAGAAAGTAAGAAAGATTATCATAAGGATTTGAGTATCTGGGTCTGAACATGGGTAGGAGACATGGGCAGGATAAAGCCCTTTAGGACTATATACTTTACTCAGTTTATGGCCCAACCTAAATCCTTGCGATTATGCCTTTCATCCTCACCCATCCTGACCACTTAAGGGCAAGTATCCAAGGCCACTTAATCTTGCTTTTGAGCTGGGGAAAACCTAAGAAAGGCAGTAGATCCAAGTTGCTGCTGCTGTCCTGAGTGTCTTCATGCACAGGCCTGACTTGTAAAGATTGCTGTGCCTACACTTTGAAGACAAAAATTCAATGGGACTCTGGTTTTCATAGAGCCTGCCAGGAGCAATTGAGAAGTATGGTTAAGGCCCCAAGATGTAGTCTTGGACCAGTGGGACATGAAAGACAGAAAGGAATCAGAAGATATATTATTCTATCTTTCTCACTGTGTAGACAACTATTCTGAGAAAGTAATTTCCACTGCTTCTTTGAAAACATCTCATAAGGCCAAGAAATCAGCTGTATTTGTCACAAAGCAGTCACTACTTGGTGTCACTCTCCTTGACTGCTTTTTTCTTCCTTGCTCTTTCCTTTCTCCCCATTTTTGCTTTCCTCCTACTTCTGTATGATCACAGCCCCTGCAGAGCTTTTGCTTTGGGTTGTTTTTTTACATAAATCTGGCTTGTAAAGCAGTGTTTAGAGGAAAATTTAAAGCACTAAATGCCCACAAAGGAAAGCAGAAAAGATCTAAAATCAACACCCTAATATGATAATTAAAAGAGCTAGAGAAGCAAGATCAAACAAATTCAAAAGCTAGCAGAAGACAAGAAATAACTAAGACCAGAGCAGAACCCAAGGAGATGCAGACACAAAACAACTCTTCAAAAAAAAATCAATGAATCCAGGAGCTGGTTTTTTGAAAAAGATAAACAAAATAGATAGATCACTAGCCAGATTAATAAAAAACAAAAGAGAGAAGAATTGAATAGATGCAATAAAAAAATGATAAGGAGACATCACCACTGATTCCACAGAAATACAAACTACCATCTGAGATTACTACAAATGACTCTATGCACATAAACCAGTAAATCTAGAAGAAATGGATGAATTCCTGGACATGTACACCTTCCCAAGACTAAACCAGGAAAAAGCCGAATCCCTGAATAGACCAATAACAAGGTCTGAAGTTGAGGCAGCAATTAACAGCCTATCAACCAAGAAAAGTTCAGGTCCAGATAGGTTCACAGCCAAATTCTTCCAGATATACAAATAAGAGCTGGTACCACTCCTTCTGAAACTATTCCAGACAATATAAAAAGAGGGAATTCTCCCTAACTCATGAGACCAACATCATCCCGATATGAAACCCTGGCAGAGACACAACTAAAAAAGAAACTTTCAGGCAAATATCCATGCAAAAATCTTCAATAAAATACTGGCAACCAAATCCAACAGCAGATCAAAATCTTATCCATCACGATCAAATAGGCTTCATCCCAGGGATGCAAGGCTGGTTCAACATACACAAATCTTTAAATGTAAACCATCACATAAACCGAACCAAAGACAAAAACCACATGATTATCTCAATAGATGCAGAGAAGACCTTCAACAAAATTCAACAGCCCTTTATGCTAAAAACTCTCAATAAACTAGGTATCCATGGAACACATCTCAAAATAATAAAAGCTATTTAACCCACAGCCAATATCATACTGAATGGGCAAAAACTGGAAGCTTTATCTTTGAAAATTGGCACAAGACAAGGGTACCCTCTCTCATCATTCCTATTAAATATAGTATTGGAAGTTCTAGCCAGAGCAATCAGGCAAGAAAAAGAAATAAAAAGTATTCAATTAGGAAAGGAGGAAGTCAAATTGTCTCTGTTTGAGACGACATGACTGTATATTTATAAGACTCCATCAACTCAGCCCAAAATCTCCTTAAGGTGATAAACAACTTCAACAAAGTCTCAGGATACAAAATCAATATGCAAAAATCACAAGCATTTCTGTACACCAATAACAGACAAACAGAGCCAAATCATGAGCGAACTCCCATTCACAGTTGCTACAAAGGGAATAAAATACCTAGGAGTACAACTAACAAGGGACGTGAAAGACCTCTTCAAGGAGAACTAAAATCCATTGCTCAAGTAAATAGGAGAGGACACAAACAGATGGAAAAACATTCCATGCTCATGGTTAGGAAGAATTAATATTGTGAAAATGGCCATACTACCTGAAGTAATTTATAGATTCAATGCTATCCCCATCAAGCTACCATTGACCTTCTTCACATACCTGGAAAAAACCACCTTAAACTTCCTATGGAACCAAAAATGAGCCTGCATACCCAAGACAATCTTAAGCAAAAAGAACAAAGCTGGAGGCATCACACTACCTGATTTCAAACTACTACAAGGCTACAGTAATCAAAACAGCATGGTACTGGTACCAAAATGGAGATATAGACCAATGGAACAGAATACAGAGGCCTCAGAAGTAATGCCACACATCTACAACCATCTGATCTTTGACAAACCTACCAAAACAAGCAATGGGGAAAGGATTCCCTGTTTAATAAAATGATGTTGGAAAAACCAGCTAGCCATGCATAGAGAGCTGAAAATGGACCCATTCCCTACAACTTATACAAAAATTAACTCCAGATGGATTAAAGACTTAAATATAAGACCTAACACCATAAAAACCCTAGAAGATAACCTAGGCAAAACCACTCAGGATGTAGGCATAGGAAAGGATTTCATGACTAAAATACCAAATCAGTGGCAACAAAAGCCAAAATAGGCACATGGGATCTAATTAAACTTAAGAGCTTCTGCACAGTAAAAAAATAATCATAAGAGCGAACCTGCAACCAACAGAATGGGAAAACATTTTTGCAAGTTTCCCATCTGACGAAGGGCTGATATCCAGAATCTTCAAAGAACTAAAGCAAATTTACAAAAAAAAAAAAAAAAAAACCCATCAAAAAGTGGGTGAAGGATATGAATAGACACTTCTCAAAAGAAGACAGTTATGCAGCCAAAAAACATATGAAAAAATGCCCATTGTCACTGGTCATTAGAGAAATGCAAATCAACACCACATTGATTTACCATCTCATGCCAGTTAGAATGGCAATCATTAAAAAATCTAGAGACAACAGATGCTGGAGAGGATGTGGAAAAATAGAAACACTTTTACACTCTTGGTGGGAGTGTAAATTTGTGCAACCATTGTGGAAGACAGTGTGATGATTCTTCAAGGATCTAGGAATAGAAATACCATTTGACCCAGCAATCCCATTACTGGGTATATACCCTAAGGATTATAAATCAATCGATTATAAAGACACATGCACACATACGTTCATTGTGGCACTGTTTACAATAGCAAAGACTTAGAACCAACCCAAATGCCCATCACTGATAGACTGGATAAAGAAAATATGGCACATATACACCATGGAGTACCATGCACACATAACAAAGATGAGTTCATGTCCTTTGCAGGGACATGAATGAAGTTGGTTACCATCATTCTCAGCAAACTGACACGAGAACAGAAAACCAAACACTGCATGTTCTCACTCATAAGTGGGTGTTGAACAATGAGAACACATGGACACAGGGAAGGGAACATCACACACTGGGGTCTGTTAGGGGGTGGGGAGGCTAGGGGAAGGATAGTGGTGGGTGGGGAGATTGGGGAGGGATAACATTAGGAGAAATATCTAATTTAGGTGACGGAGGGATGTATGCAGCAAACCACCATGGCATGTGTATACCTATGTAAAATTCCTGCATTATCTGCACTTGTACCCCAGAACTTAAAGTATAATAAAAAATAAGTATTTAAATTTAAAAAAAGGATTTTCTCTTACTTCTAATAGAGAGGTACCATTTTTATATGTGACTTGAAAATGTATGCACACCAAACCTCTGCGACACACAATTTGCCTGTAAAATAATCCTGCACATGTATCCCTGAATAGTAAATAATTTTTTTAAAAAGATATAAATTAAAATATTTTAAAGCACTTATTATATTGAAATAAAATTAAAAAGACTGTTAAAAATAGATCTTGTGCTTGATTTTGATATATCTCTACCTGCTTCTGAAATGGGAACCCATTTTCATGGATCGTGGCATCAGAGGGGAAATAGTATCTTCTTTCCTTTATCCCTACGGACTCTACACAGAGGGGTGGCAGTAAATATTTGTTAAATGAGTGACCGATTCCTAAAGCCTCATTCTTCTCAGTGCTTAGCCAAGAACCACCCAGACAAGAAAGTAGAAGCATTCAATTCTTAATAAACAGCAATGTCCTATCTTCCAAGGCTGTACTGAGGGACTAAGCTCTTTTCTCTTCTAGGCTGATGTGCTTTAGTTTCTTTCCGCTATCTTTTCTAATATTCTATTGCTCAAAAGCAGCAAGGGCAAGATGGTTAACCAGAGGAAAGTTCCCAGTCTTAGATCTTAAGACTTAAGTATGATTAAATCAGTGTGATATAATATAAATAATTTGGGGATAAAAATATCTAACCTCAACTCTATTTCTGGTTTGTGGGGTGACCTTGAAATAGTCACTTCCCTTCTCTGGTTTTCTGTTTCATTTGTAAAATGAAGTGTTTTTTTTTTTTTTTTTTTTTTTTGGTAGGGATAAGTTGTTTTCTGAATAGTAAAACTAAGACAATTTGCAAATGCAATTAGAGAAATAATTAGGCCCTCTGCAATGAAATTATCAATAAAAAACAATAACTCTTGGAAACAACTTCAGTTAAATGGGGATTTCATCATACCCCTCACATGTTCAGGAAAATGGTATGTACCTTTATACATTCTTTGACATTAATTTATGATGCTATAGAAAAGTTTTGGAGAAAATAAAAATTGGTACTAATTTTTCTATGGCAGAGAAATATGATCATGGTAATTATGGCATAATTATAATGCCCTAAATCTAATTTTAGCATCTGGGTAGAAGAAAGAATGAAAAACTAATATAAAGGAAGAGGAAAACACAACTTTCTACTTTCCAAAGAAAGCAGAGCCATAAGAAATAACATGACTGGGTTATAAAAGAACAAATCATTATCCACAAGACTGATTACAACCCTCACCCCAAATTTTCTTTTGTGAGAAATGTTCAATTTTCAACGTTCACAAAAAAGACGAAGAATAATACTAACAAAAAACTTCAACTAAGTTGCTTTGGTTTCACTGCTGTTGGAGAAAGACACTTCTAAGCCAAGTTGGATTCAGCAGACATTTTTCTCCCTTCTTTCATTGAATGGGGACTGATCTGCATGCTGATGTGCTGGCATTGTTCAATATAAAAATAAATGTATGAATTAAAAACAAAACACATTGCCTATTTGTTCCTATGGAGAAATAATTTCCTGATGCTCAGAATTGATACATGTTTGAACAGAAGGAGAAAGTTTGGGTGTAGATCAGGATATAGCCAGAAAAATATGGGTTTAAATTTTCGATCCTTTTACTAGCTATGAAATATTGTGGCCTCAGTTTCTTATTTGCAACATGGAATAATAATACTTATCTACAAAATCATGAAGAACGATGATAATGTGGATGAAGGACCTATTAGTGTTTGGCAAGTAGCAGATTTCCATTAATCACATATTTATTATTTTCCCCATTAGATAAATGTTTCTTAAAATAGAGTCTTCTAACCAACTGCCTGCATCAATATCACCTGGCATCCTTAAAAATAGAAATGGCTTTTGAAATAGCAGAGTACTTCACCTGCTTTTTGCTTATACTCTGACTTTCACAGGTAGCTGAGCTATCTACTTGATAAGATTTTTTAAGTATTTTTCTGGAGAAAGATTCAATTAGGACTCAATACTCATCACCAAATATTTTCACTAATTTCCTGTCATTCTTATGATCACATTCAGGATTCATGCAAATCAGAATGACCAGAGACATAAACACTCCACCTCACCTTACACTGTATTTAGCATGGTAAGAAAATTTCACACTAATTATCCTGAATAATGGGATAAAACTAGTTATGAGAATTTATAATTCTTCAAAGTAATAAAATTAAGTTTAAAGATCAAAAGAAGAAAGACTGTATATAGTTGTTGATTGTTTTCTGCTCTATCAGTAACCTAGCTGTCTCTATGTTTGGAACTCTTATTGTCTTATAAATTACAGCACATTTTACAATTAGAAAACATTTTTAACAAAATCAATAAATATACACATATAAATTCAAATATACATAGATGCATACAAAAAGCAATTGTATTTATTCAACTCAATTTATAAATAACACTAAGCTCTTTTTAAATTAATATTAATTTTTTTGAAAGTGTAATAGGCATTTATATAAGTATATGATTGGGTAACTCTTAAAAAACTTTTAGTTAATGGATCAGCTTTATACCCTGTCATGTTGTCATTTAATGACAAGGCTAACCTTCATTCTTTTTTTTTAAATTAAAAAAATATATATATATACACACACACATACACATAATTGCACCTTAGGTTCTGGGTTATATGTGCAGGACATGCAGAGTTGTTGCACAGGTACATACATGGCAATGTGGTTTGCTGCCTCCATCCCCCTGTCACCTGTATCTGGCGTTTCTCCCCATGTTATCCCTCCCCAACCTTCCTACTCCCTGCTTTCCCTCCACTAGCCCCCCCAACAGACCCCAGTCAGTGATGCTACCCTCCCTGTGTCCATGTGTTCTCATTGTTCAACACCCGACTATGAGTGAGAACATGCAGTGTTTGATTTTCTGTTCTTGTGTCAGTTTGCTGAGAATGATGGTTTCCAGATTCATCCACGTCCCTAAAAAGTACACAAATTCATCATTTTTTATGGCTGCATAGTATTCCATGGTGTATATATTCCACATTTTCCTTGTCGAGTTCATCATCAATGGGCATTTGGGTTGGTTCTAGTCTTTGCTATTGTAAACAGTGCCACATGAACATATGTGTGCATGTGTCTTTATAATAGAACAATTTACAATCCTTTGGCGATATACCCAGTAATGGAATGGCTGGGTCAAATGGAATCTCAATTCCTAGATACTTGAGGAGTCACCACACTGTCTTTCACAATGGTTGAACTAATTTACATTCCCACTAATAGTGCAAAAGTGTTCCTACTTCTCCACATCCTCTCCAGCATCATTGTCTTCATATATTTTAATGATGGCCATTCTAACTGGCATGAGATGGTATCTCAGTGTGGTTTTGATTTGCATTTCTCTAATGACCAGTGATGAGAATTTTTTCATATGTTTGTTGGCCTCATATATGTCTTCTTTTGAAAAGTGTCTGTTCATGTCCTTCACCCACTTTTGAATGGGTTTGTTTGTTGTTTTCTTGTAAATCTGTTTTAGTTTTTTGAAGATTCTGGGTATTAGCCCTTTGTCAGATGGGTAGATTGCAAAACTTTTTTCTCATTCTGTGTTTGCCAGTTCACTATAATGATTATTTCTTTTGCTATACAAAGGCTCTGGAGTTTAATTAGATCTCATTTGTCTTTTTGGCTTTTGTTGCCAATGATTTTGGTGTTTTAGTCATGAAGTCCTTGCTTACGCCTATGTCCTGAGTGATATTGCCTAGGTTTTCTTCTAGGGTTTTTATGGTGTTAGGTCTTATGTTTAAGTTTTTAATCCATCTAGAGTTAATTTTAGTGTAAGGTGTCATGGAGGGGTTCAGTTTCTGCTTTCTGCACATGGCTAGCCAGTTTTCCCAACACCATTTATTAAACAGGGAATCCTTTCCCCATTGCTTGTTTTTGTCAGTTTTGTCAAAGATCAGATGGTTGTAGATGTGTGGCACTGCCTCCAGGCTTCTGTTCTGTTCCATTGGTCTATATCTCTGTTTTGGTACCATTACTACACTCTTTTGATTACTGTAGCCTTGTAGTATAGTTTGAAGTCAGGTAGTGTGATGCCTCCAGCTTTGTTCTTTTTGCTTATAATTGTCTTTGCTATGCAGGCTCCCTTTTGATTCCATATGAAGTTTAAGGTGTTTTTTTTTTCTAGTTCTGTGAAGTGGGTCATAGGTAGCTTGATGGGAATAGCATTGAATCTGTAAATTACTTTGGGCAGTATGGCCATTTTCACAATATTGATTCTTCCTAACCATGTGCATGCAGTGTTTCTGCGTCCGTTTGTGTCCTTTCTTATTTCCTTGAGCAATGGTTTGCAGTTCTCCTTGAAGAGGTCCTTTACATCATTTGTTAATTGTATTTTATTCTCTTTGTAGCAATTGTGAATGGCAGTTCATTCTTGATTTGGCTCTCTGTTTGTCTATATTGGTGCATAGGAATGCTTGTGATTTTTGCATATTGATTTTGTATCCTGAGACTTTGCTGAAGTTGCTTATCACCTTAAGGAGATTTTGGGCTGAGACTATAGGTATTTGTAAATATACAGTCATGTCATCTGCAAATAGAGACAATTTGACTTTCTCCTTTCCTAATTGAATATCCTTAATTTCTTTTTCTTCCCTTATTGCTCTGGCTAGAACTTCCAATAGTATATTGAATAGGAGTGGTGAGAAAGGCTATCCTTGTCTACTGCCAGATTTCAAAGAATGCTTCCTGTTTTTGCCCATTTAGTATGATACTGGCTGTGGGTTTTTCATAAACAACTTTTATTATTTTGAGATATGTTTCATGGATACCTAGTTTATTTAGAGTTTTTAGCATAAGGGGCCTTCTCTACATCTATTGAGATAATCATGTGGTTTTTGTCTTTGGTTCTGTTTATGTGGTGGATTATGTTGATAGACTTGTGTGTGTTGAACCAGCCTTGCATTCCCACTATGAAGCCTACTTGTTCATGATGGATAAGCTTTTTGATGTGCTGTTGCAATCATTTTGCCAGTACTTTATGGAAGATTTTTGCATCTATGGTCATCATGGATATTGGCCTGAAGTCTTCTTTTCTTGTTGAGTCTTTGCCCGGTGTTGGTATCAGGATGATGTTGGTCTCATAAAATGATTTGGGAAGGATTCCCTCTTTTTGGATTGTTTGGAATAGTTTCAGAAGGAGTGGTACCAGCTCCTCTTTGTATGTCTGGTAGAATTCGGCTGTGAACCCATCTGGACCTAGGCATTTTTTGGTTGGTAAACTATGGCTGCCTCAACTTCAGCCCATTATTGGTCCATTCAGGGTTTTGACTTCTTTCTGGTTTAGGCTTGGGAGGATGCATGTGTCCAGGAATTTATCCATTTCTTCCAGGTTTACTGGTTTATGTGCACAGAGTTGTTTGCAGTAATCTCTGATGGTAGTTTGTATTTCTGTGAAATCGGTGGTGATATCCTTTTTTTCATTTTGTATTGTACCAATTTGATTCTTCTCTTTTCTTTTTTCTTAATCTGGCTAGCTAGGTCTGTGTATTTTGTTGATCTTTTTTAAAAAAACCAGCTCCTGGATTTATTGATTTTTTGAAGGGCTTTTTGTGTCTCTATCTCCTTCAGTTTTGCTCTGATGTTAGTTATATCTTGTCTTCTGCTAGCTTTTGAGTTTTTTTGATCTTGCTCCTCTAGCTCTTTCAATTTTGATGATAGGGTGTCGATTTTAAACACTAAACTCTTGGTAATATTTGCAATTTAGGGTTCTTCCGGTTTCATTTTATTTTGCTTTTGTCTTGAGCAAATGATTCCATTTTGAACAGAGAGATGTCTTTTACAAAATTTCTTTATTTCTTCCCTTACACCCACCCAAGAGGTTGACTTTGTGGGTTTTCCTTCCTTTCACTCATCATGAGAAGATCCTGCATAGCAGAATAAGAAACATAATACAGGGAGCTCTTTCAAATCTTACAAATTTTTTCCACATTGGCTTTTCCCTTCTTTGAGCTGATGTCTTTATCCTCAAGCGTAAGTGACTATCACATCAAAAGTTATGAAGAGAAGACAAAGAATTGATGTTATTTTGGGACAAAGAAAGATTCTGATTCTTAAGAATATTTTTTTTTAGCATACACAAGTTTCCCAAAAGAGACAGGAAGTGTCATGAGCTTTAAACTCTTCTAAAATTGGCTCCTATGATTTCCACTGTGAAATAACATCTTGAGCTTCAGTGGCAAATATTTACTCCTAGAAATGCATGTTGGATTTATATACAGATGCTGGGAATCTGAGCAGGGATACTCTGGTTGTAGAGCCCATTCACAATAGACTTACCGAAGGGGAATGTCAGACTCCCTGGTCTCTTCTGCTGGAAGGTCAGTTTCTGGCTCATACTCACAGAAAAATTGTGTTTTCCTTCCTCTTGTTGCCAAAGTATTTAAAGGTTCCTTTAGAAAAATATGATTCCCTCCCACCCCTACTCCCACCCACAGCTTCTGACCTTTTCTTGGGCTCCAGTAAAGGCAACTTTACATACTGCTGCTAAAAAACTACACAAAAAGCAGGACTTCAAAATTAAGCATTGTTAAGTTATCTTTTGTTTTGACCTACTTACTAAAAATAAAATTTCAAGGTCCTGAAAAATACAGCATCTTGCTTTGTTACTCGTCTATTTTGTCTTATTTATTTATTCATTCATTATTCCATCATTCTTTCAATCAGCAAACATGCATTGGTCCACCTTGCAGGACAGTGTTAGGCCTAATGAGGATCATGATTCTGGAGTGATGAAGATGATAATGATGATGATGACTAAAATGATGGTGTCAAACACATTATTTGAATATCATTTCTTAGTCAATAGTGCACCCTATATACATTTTTTATTCTCATCACTGTCACTTTGTTTGGTCTAGGCTCATTCTCTCCATTACGTAGATGAGACAACTTTTATTGATTGATTCAGATGGGTTCTGGCTATGATGTCTAGAGTGGACTCAAACTCCTGGGCTCAAACAATCTCCTGCCTCAACATTTTAAGTAGCTGGGACTATAGGCATGTGCCACTACACCCAGAAAGAAAATTTTTATAGTCACACAAGAATTAAGTAGAGCAAAGATTTTAACTCACATCTCTTACTCCAGTGACTATATTTTTTCACCATAAGTAAAGGGCTATAATAAAGAATGGCACCCTTTGTCCTAAAAAAAACTCACAATCAAATAGAATAAACAAAAACATGCCCAGAAATAGTTGTCATAACTAGAAAAAAATACAATGATTAAAATCATACTTGTCTCAAGTATAAACACATATTCAATTATATTCTAATAATTACACTTACATTTCTTTTTCTTCTATACTCTTTCATTTTACTCAGGTAATCCTTTCTGGTATTTCAGGAAATAATATTTTTATTTTTGCTTCATAGTCTGTATTCTTTTCCTTTTTCTCATGTTTTAATTCATGACGAAAATCACTGTTCTCCACAAATTCATTTGTTGACTCAATATTTCAGCCCTCAACAACTTCCTTTAGCACAGCACTTACACAATTCAACCCCTGTGTCATCTTGCTTTTTATTTTATTTCTTCAGTCAATAGCAAACATAGTGTGATGGACCAGAAATAATCACAGTGTATTACAGCTTTAGGTTGTAGATTGTATTTGCATACATTATGTCATATAAGCTTTGAGTTAACTCTATAAACTACCTTTGGTGACCCTGGTAATACACATAAGAAAGTAAGGCTCAGAACATTCAGGTAATTTGCCAAAATCATAAAATGATAATTACTTATTAATAAAGCTGTGAATAGTAAATAAGTCAGTACATGTAAAACTAGAAATTGTGCCAGAATTGTGGTAAATAGTAAATGTTAGGTATACAAGTAGAAATTCAGAAACATGAACAGAGGTTCCCTACAAGTTCTATTTTGCCTATAGCACAACTATGTTTAAGTACCCAACTTGCTCAAAACCCAGTACTTATTTTCAAATTCTATTTCCTAGAAACTTAATTGTCTGTTCTTACATGATACAAATGGATTTTATCAGAGAATGATAACATATAAATATGGTTTGCCATATGGATTTTATCAGAGAATGCTAACATATAAATATGGTTTGCCATTCTCATGACCAACACACATGAGGGGAAAGATTAATCAATCTTGGGACTCTTTTAGCACCATATGTAGCCATAGAACACCTCTCCATACAGTAGTCAGGGATATACTACCAAAGTACTATTACTGTCTTCTTGTTAAAACATACTTATGTCTAGACTGGAGGAGTGCAGTGTCAGTTTTAGTTTTGTGATTTTAATTGTTTAATAAGTTTGGCAGATCTAGATGACCTTAACAAGGAGCCTCTGATTTAAGGATATGAATTATTTGAAGGCAAAAATTATTGCTTATATATCTTTGTACCTTCAACGTTCTCAAGTTACAATTGGGTGCATAATAATTATTCAAAGTGTACTAAATGAGGAACAAAATTAAGTAAAATAAACTAGAGTTTTTTCATTGAATAACAATCAACAGATGTTTGTTGAATACCAGTGTATGGCAAATCCTAGTTAGATTTTAGAAATAAAAGGTATTTTATACCCACATGCAGCTTACCTGGAACCAAATATTAACTACATAATCTCAGAAGTCCATAATTCAACAGCAGAACAAAGAGGAGTTGTTGCTATCACAGAATACATTGTTTCAAGCAAACATTTTTGTCAACATATGAGTATAAATGGTAGGTAATTTTACAAGAACATGATTGTGATTCTTGTAAAAAACATGACTATAAAGAAATGTTTTGACAAAGCAGGATGTATGAAGTCATTCACAAAGCAATCAAGAAATTTAACACTGGAAGGGGCGCGATTCCACAAAGACACTCCCCTAAAGGCATTTCTCAATTTCTAGATTATACTGGGCCAAAAGTAAAGCTGGTTTGGTCATCTCCACTAGGAGACCATTTCTCTTCTTCTTTTCTACCTATTAAACCTCTGCTCCAAAAAAGCAAACAAACAAACAAACAAAAAAAAAAAACACCAGTAAGGCTGGCCCAGAACTCTTAGCAGTTTTATAAGACACTGGAGAATTAAATATGTGTTCAGAATTGAGTTGGGTTTTCTCTAGTGTTTTTACATGAAAGCACTTGACAATTCCTAGGCTGCATAAGGGCAAAGGTCAAGTAAAAAGCGGCAACTAAGACATTAAAACAGAAACATAAGCAAAATCATGGTGCTTGGAAGACAAAAACTCAGTTCCATTTTTAGTAAAAAGAAAGAAGCTAAGTCAAGTCTAGATTTTCAGTTAAGATTCCTGAAATATTACATCCTATGAATGAGGACAAACTGGAAATAGATCAGCCTTTACTATGACTGAAACCCAGCCTAAAACTGTTCAATTCCTGATTGTTACAAGATACTTCTCTCACTTGCTTTTTTAAATTTTAGATGAAGTCTCATTCTGTTGCCCAGACTGGAGTACAGTGGTGTAATCTCCACTCACTGCAACCTTCGCCTTCCAGGTTTAAGCGACTCCCCTGCCTCAGCCTCCCGAGTAGCAGGGAGTATGGGCACGTGCTACTATGCCCAGCTAATTTTTTGTATTTTTAGTAGAGACAGGGTTTCACCATGTTGGTCAGGATGGTCTCAATCTCCTGACATTGTGATCTACCCTCCTTGGCCTCCTAAAGTGCTGGGATTACAGTGTGAGCCACCACACCCACCACTTCCTTCACTTTTTAAACCAATCAGAATGAAAATCAAATCTTCCCTGAAAAAAATAATATTTTTCAGAGCAGCTACTATTTTCCATAAACAGTATTTGGCATCAAATAAAGAAAATGCTAGGCATGCAAATAGTTAGAATCAAAAGCTGAAAACCAAGAGAAAAAAGGCAAGAGAGGCAGATCCAAAGGTGAACCAATTTTTGAAATTATTAACAGCCCTAAATTTTGAAAATATTAAACACTTTAAAATAACCGAATGATATGTTTGAGAAAACAGATAATATGACCAAGAATTGTATATAACTATTGGAAGCCATAAAATAAAATGGAAATCTGGAACTGAAAATTCAAATAAATTTATGTTAAGACAAAAACATTAAATTGATTAAGCAACAGTGTAGAGACAGTGAAACAAAGTAATTTAAGTAGCAGTTAGGTTTGTTGACATTTTCCAATTGTGTAACAAGGAAAAAATGAGAATAAAAAATGAAAAATAAAAAATTACAAAAATATATTTTTTTTTTTTGAGACAGAGTTTTGCTCTTATTACCCAGGCTGGAGTGCAATGGCACGATCTCGGCTCACCGCAACTTCTGCCTCCTGGGTTGAAGCAATTCTCCTGCCTCAGGCTCCCGAGTAGCTGGGACTACAGGCGCACGCCACCATCCCCAGCTACTTTTTGTATATTTAGTAGAGACGGGGTTTCACCTTGTTGACCAGGATGGTCTCGATCTCTTGACCTCGTGATCCACCCGCCTCGGCCTCCCAAAGTGCTGGGATTATAGGCGTGAGCCACTGTGCCTGGCACAAAAATAAATTTTTAAAATAAAAATTAAAAGTGAGAAAAAAATAAAATTATATAACAGACATGAGAGATAGTGAAAAAATCTGATGTATTTATAATTGGAGATCCAGAAAGAGAAAAGAAATAATACATGTCAGAAGTAATATGTGCGATCATATTGGCTGATTTTTTGAAAGTGATGAAAGCCATCAAACCACAGGTTCAACAGCCAACCACAAACCCCAAGAACCTTATCAAAAGTGAAATTGCTAAAAAACAAAATGAAAGAAAAGTCTTAAAAGCAGCAAGAAATAAAAATAAGCTATAAAAAAGATTAAACAATAACACTGAGAACCAAAAGCCCATGGGCAATGTTTACCAAAAAATCAGATGACAAAGTGTCCTCATGAACTCCAAAATACAAGCAAGTGAGGACAAACAAGCAGTTGCGTGAATGAAATCAGCCACTAACTAGAACAGAGGGAAACAACAGGCCGACAGTGAGGAGAATAGAATACTGGACAGCACGGTAGGGGTCAAGGCCTTTGGCCCTTGAAGATTTGCTGAAAGTCAAATGGCAAAAGGCTAATTAGTTGAAGACGTATTCACATTTATTTAATGTTTATATATTGGGTCTTTGGTATGAAGATCTAACTCTCCAGTGGGATATAGAAGCTGGCATGCCATCCTGGAGTTAGAGAAAAAAAAATGTGGGTTTAGAGCATGACAGAAGAGTGTTGTGGTGGTAGATCAAGTTTCAATGGCAAGACAGATTATGGAAGCAGGAGAAGAGAGGACTTGGCTGGTAAAGGTGGTCTTGTTTTACAGATGAAAATTCACTTGTAGCAGCCATCAGAGAGAATGGATAGCAAATTTTTATTTTAGATCTTAAGGTGACAGACTCAGTTAATCATCCCTACATCTAGACAAGCAAAGGCCTGACTGCATTAATGCAGATTTTCTATAAATGCATATTTCTTAGCAAAAGACAGCTTTGCAGGGCCATTTCTTTCTGCTGGCCCTATAAGTCATCTCAAAATATGTCAGAGAAATATGTCTCGGGTTAAAATATTTTTATTTCCTTCAGCCAAGTGGGGCAATTTGAAAACATCAGCTAAAACTTAAAGTATTCTTTACCACTCCAGGAGAGGGTCTGTATGAAATGCCTGTTTTAAGAAGCTGGATTACTCTAGATTATATGAACTCGCAAAACTCACCAGCCAGAGCTCTTTTTCAGAGCAAGTCTCCACAAGGAGAAACATATAGAAGTGGAACCAAAATGGAACTGAAGAACTGAAGAGAGGGAGAGAGAGAGGGGAGAGGAGGGGAGGGGAGAGGAGAGGAGAGGAGAAGAGAAGGTACAGATAAAAGCAGAGGAAGAGAAGAGAGTCATAAAATCCCTGGAGACAGGCTCCCATATTTTTGAATACTACTTAAAACAGCAAAAAAGGAGATGAAGTTAAAAGTGTTACCCTGAACCTTAGTATCTTCTAAAATTTTATGTAAATTAACTTTACGTAAGACCAACCAATAAAAAATGTTGAAATCATATCCTATGCAAAGCGATCATGAGAAAAAAGTGAAATAAAAAACAGATATTAAATCCCTAGAAACAATAAATTAGAAAGTTGTGCACAAAAATAAAACATTATAATTTTATATTTCAAAACAAACTAGAACATCTTAAAGTTATAGAAGACATTAAAGAACTACATAAATCAGCCAGGCATGGTGGCTCATGCCTGCAACTCCAGCACTTTGGGAGGCCTAGGTAGGTGGATCACAAGGTCAGGAGATCAAGACCATCCTAGCCAAATGGTGAAATCCTGTCTCTACTGAAAATACAAAAATTGGCTGGCCTTGTGCCTGTAATCCCAGCTACTCGGGAGACTGAAGCAGGAGAGTCACTTGAACCAGGGAGTTGGAGGTTGCAGTGAGCCGAGATCACACCACTGCACTCCAGCCTGGTGACAGAGCAAGACTCTTACTCAAAGAAAAAAAAAAAAAAAAGAACCACATAAATCAAAGTTGGAGAAAAACCCAGACATGAGTTGGAAAATCTGAGGAAAATTTAAAAGAGAAATTTAAAAATATTAATATCAAAAATGAATACTAAACTGGAAAAATACACTAGAGTGAATAAACAAAATAGAAAACACTCAAATGTTTTGTTTTGACTTTCTATTCTATGATTTTTTGGGACCAACGTAAGATAATGACTTGCCCCTGCAAACAGGCCCATGTAGTGATTTCTCACAGAATAACACAGCAGAAAGAGAATCTCTGACAAACCATGTGGGCGTGGCATTTACAGGTAGTTGTCCAATCCCTACTCACGACTGCTTGCTTATGCAAGAGTGAAAGGAATGAAAATTTTAAGTAATGTCTACAGTTTCTCTACCTGTACATTCCAATACTGACCTTGCATAGTTGTTTTGAGGGCTAAATATGACAAAAGGATGTAGTGATTTGGAACTTAGATTTTAAAGCTCAACAAATAGGACTCTTCTTAACTGTGTGAACATAGGCACATTGCAGGATGTGCTAACGGAATAATCATTCTTATGGCTGCATTATTTCATTTAGCATTATTTCTTTGTAAAGATGTAAGAAGACAGACATCACTATATTTAACAAAGTGCCTGGTACATAATAGTCAATAAATGTTATCTATCATTGCTATTATTACCTAATACTGTACATAGAAAGCCTTGAACCTGTTCCTAGTATGTGGAGCTATCTACTAGGTTCATGACATTCTGCTAGAGGCATACAAAATGGTAGCTATTGTAATGAATATGTAAGTGTGATTTTTATTACTATATCCCTGTAGTTTTGGCAAGTAGATTACTAAAAAGAAGTTCCGATTTTGGTTTAGCATGAAGTTTGCTTTTATCCTGGGTATGGTATCTACACAGCTTACCTCATTCTTTCTTTATTCGAAACAGGAGTCACAATTGTTACCTGACTGGATGTTGCAAGGCCTTACATCTGAGAAATACATCATCAAGGAGTAGAGAAAATGAGGCTTAGAGAGAGAAGGGAAGCCCCTGTCAATTAGAAGAGGCAAAAGCTCTATGGCACAGTGTAGCCTAAGAATTTTGTTGGCATAGAATTCTAAGTGTGAAAAGAATAAACGGAAGGACCGCTCCTCCGTGCCGAGGAATCCTGTATACACTAATTTTAAAAGCACAAACATATTGTATCGTATACATATGTATAATGTAATTTTCCTACTTTTCCGACTTCTCAACTCTTTTGAATGGAGGGGCTTTTTGTGGTTTTTCCCTGTGTATTATTTGGACTGTTAGGTAATAGCTGCTCAGCAAATCTGCGCTGCTAAATAAGTGATGGAATACATGCACTCTGAAATTGCACGCTTATGCTGCCATTGTGCGGCTTATAAAAATATCAGAATTAGGGTTGAAGAGAGTGCTCAGCCCCCAGACTAGGATTTATTTGCTGTGTAATAAACTTTACACAATTAACTTCCCTGTTTATCAATGTTCTCCTCTATAAAATTGGTTTATTACAAAATTCTTCATAACATACTATAGAGTTCAATTAGGATACATTAAATATTGGAAATCTGAAGCACTGTGGAAATCTGAAGCATTGTGGAAATCTGAAGCATTGTGCAAATGTGAGGCATTATTATCATAATAATTATAACAATATTGTTTTTATTCTTAATTGCTACTCTTGAGTACTCTATTGCTCTGCAGATATCTCTCTCCCTGCCTTCCCCAGGGTGCTGGTATAACAGGATGCCTCTTTAAAAAAGAAATTACATGATTGACCTAAAGAAGCAGAATTTTTCATCTTGGCATTTGCATAAAGGCCACACACGCATAGCCATATGCTGATTTATCCAATAGCTTTCACACTTATGACTGAATTTCCCACTTGTTCCCTAATATCTATTCTCCATCTTATTCCTTATTAATAGAACAAAATTTTAGCGGGGAACATGGCTACTCAGAATAAAGATTACGTTTCTCAGCTTCTTTGCAGCTAACTATGATTATGTGTCTAAGCTTTGGTGCATATTTTGGTAAATGAAAATTCTTAAAGGGAGATTCTCCACTTTTCTTCTGCTTGCTGGAATGCAAACATGATTGCTGGATTTGAGCAGCCATCTTATGCCAGGAGTTGGAAACCATGTGATGAGTATGTTAAAGCTACAAGGCAGGCAGATCCCGGGTCCCTAGCACTACAGAGTTCTATACCAACCTGGACTGCTGTGAGCCTCCAGAAGAAAGTAAGTAGTACAGAGTTTATTCATGTATTCTTCATTCCCCACACTCCAGTATAAATGCTTTTGCTATCATCTGGAATTAGTTGTACTAACCTACTGCACATACCTATATTCAATTGATAGCCTATTCCAGGATTGATAACTGTGAGCCCAGATAACTTGCAGTAAGACTTAAAACAAAATTTCAAAAATAGTCTTTTCCATACACCAAGTCGTTTTGGTAAGAGAAAACAAAACCTTTGGCATAGCAACTTCATCTGTAGGAAGTTACCATCTTAAAATTTTTTATCTGTGGACAGCTATGCTGCTATTAATAGGGAATGGCTTCAGGGCAAAGGGCCTGGGCTTTTGGGTTACAGGGGTACATAAGTCTGCAGAGCTGAGAGTAGTTCTTAACAGCCAGAGTGTCCATGGGTCAAGCCCTTTCATGAAGCTGGAGGTATCAGCATTGATCCAGGATGTGCAGCTGTGAAGTTGTGAATATACGTTATTTGTCTTTTTCCTTTTCTGCTGGCAAACAACTCTTAAAATCCTTGTAATCCTCAAAGTGATAAATGTCTTTTTGTAAGCTAATGAGGTTGACTAATGGTTGGCAGTCTCTTGGTAGATTCTGGTTAAAGGCTGGTCATCAGGAAGACCAAGGCAAGAGTAGAGGGTTGGGACATTCAGTCCCACCCCACAACTACCACAGAGACAGGCTGAAGGTTAAGTTGATTGCCAACAGCCAATGGCCAACGATTTCATCAATCATGACAGTGTGATGAAGCCAGCATAAAAACTCGAAAGGAAAGGGCTCAGAAAGTTCCAGTTAGCTGAACATTGGAGGTTCCCGGCCAGTGGTATGCCCAGGGAGGGTTATAAAAGTTCCATGCTCTTCCCCCATACCTCACCCTAGGCTCTCCATCTGTATCCTCTGCAGTATCCTTCATAATAAACCATTAAATATAAGTAAGTATTTCTCTGAGTTCTGTGAGCCATTCTACCACATTAATCAAACCCCACGGGGCAGCTGAGTAAAATTTCAAGGGGAGTAAAATTGCTGATACCATGACCATCATGTCAATGTTGTCAGAAGCACAGGTAAAACAACCTAGGGCTTGTGATAGGCATTGGAAGTGAAGCTCAGTTTTTGTGGGACTATGTCCTTAGCCTGTGTAATCTGATGCTATGCTATCTCAGGGTAAATAAAGTCAAAATTAAATTGAATTAGAGGACACCCAGCTGGTATCCACTACAGAATTGTTGGTTGGGAGAAATTCCCACACATCTGGTGTCAAAAGTGTGTTGTAGGAGTATAGCGGGAGAGACAAGGGTTTATTTTTTCTCCACAGAACAGCTCATTCTACCTGGCCACACAAAATAGAAAGGAGATCATGCCCATGGGAGGGGAGGTCCAAACTGAGAGAAAGCTGGGGCAGCACCCCTGATTTCTTTCTGTCTCTGTTAGTGCCTACTCCTAAACAAATCAGCTCTGGGATTGAGTATTATTTTGGAGTGTGAAAATGTTTCGGAATTAGAGGTCATGGTTGCACAACATTGTGAGTATACTAAATGTCACTGAACCGTTCTAAAAGGGCAAATTTTATGTCATATGAATTAAATCTTAATTTAACAATGATTTTTTAAACTGGATTTGAACATTGTTTCAAGGACTGGCATTATAATTAAATTTCACTGGCAGTAATTTTTTTAAGTATATTGAGTCCCAAAAAATAAAGATATAATCATACCACCAAATTGAACCATTTTAGTCCACAGAAAAATTTAAATTTTTAGTGAGTTCCTACTATTTTTTCAACACAGTGGCAGAGTTCCTCTTCTTCTAGGAATGACCCATTCACTGACAATAATGACATGATGGTCACTAGGTTATCTAAATTCTTAGTGTATGGTTACCATTGCGTTTTCTTATAAGGATGATAGTAATGTCTCATTTTGGCTTTTTATTATAGTTATTTCTGTCTTCTCTCTTCTGTTCTCAGTCTAGCCAAAGGTTTGCCAATGTGGTTGAAAATTTCAAAGAACCAACTTTTAGGTTTGTTGATTCTATTATTTTTCTACTTTATTGTGCTTCTATTTGCTGTATTCATTATTATTCCTTTCCTTCTTCTAGTTTGAGTTTAGTTTGCTTTTTTTTATTTGCTAGTATTTTGAAGTGTAAAGTTAGGTTATTAATTTGAGACTCTTCTCCATTAACATTTTCAAAGTTTTACATTTCCTTCTGAGTACTGCTTTCACTGAATTCCATCAGTTCTGGTAGGCGTGTATTAATTTCCATTTGTCTGGAACTATTTTGCATTTTCTTTCTGATTTCTTTCTTTTTCTCTTTTTTCAATTTGTATTTTAAACACAGTTGGTGCATGAGCAGGGTTGTTGCATGGGAAAGTTGCACGATGATGAGGTTTGGAGTATAGCACCACGAGCATAGTACTAGATAGGTAGTTTATCAACTCCTATTCCTCCCTTCCTCCTCCTTCTAGTGGTCTGTAGTGTTTATTATTCCCATATTTATGTCCATGGGTGCTCAGTGTTTAGCTCCCACTCAACCAATTTATGTTATGAACCACTGTCAAACAGTGGCTATTTTAGAGTGGGTTGTTTCATTTCCATGTGTTTGTAAATTTCCCAGTTTTCCCTCTATTAGTGATTTCCAGCTATATTATATTGTGGTTAGAGAAGATACTTGGCAGGATTTTAGTCTTTTTAAATTTCTTGAGACTTACTTTTTGGACCTAATGTATGGTCTACCCTGGAGAAAGCTCCACCTTCACTTGAGAATAATGTGTATTCTGTTATTGTTGTATGCAGTCTTATATTTATCTGTTAGATCTAGTTGGCTTATAATGTTTTTTAAGTCTTATATTTCTTTATTGATCTTCTGTCTAGATGATTTATCATCTATGTAGATATTTCTTTTGCCATGATGATGTATGTATTATTAGGGTTCGGGTATTGTCGAACTGCCTACTACTTCCTTCAGTTCTTTCACTTCTTTTCAAACTTGTTTATGATTTTTTTTCTGTTTTCAGCAAAGAGACCAATCCCTTTTTTTTTTTAAGCCAGCCTAGGACAAAGCTGAAAAGAGACCAATTATTTGTGCACCTTGCCGCCATATTTCTTATGATGTTACTCTCAAATATTCAACATTGATTTTTTTAATGTGGCAATAGTTTTATGTTGTTGTTTGTATTTGTTTTTATTTTTTAATTTGCGCTTGCATTAAGCAAGTAGTTGTTCTTCACTAGTCTAGCTACACAACACAGAAGAGGCTTTGCAAGCCTTCCAGGTGGTTGTATTTTTGCTCTCTATTAATTATACTCGGTGTGGTAACATGGTCCCACTTTTAAGAGAGATAATTCCTAATTTACAGCTTTTCTCATCAGAAAATTCTTGTTCATCATGAGCCAAAAGTAGGCCTTCAGTAAGTTGGTGTTTTAGTCCTAGCTTTATGTTCTGGCATCACATAAAATAATCACCTTTTAAAAAAATTCCTTCCAAATTCTGAACTTAGGGATTATAGCCTTTTCAGGACACAGGTGAAGAAAGTTATTGAACTGGAATGAGAAGTAACACAACAAAGTCTTTTGTCATTAATAATCAAAAATGTTCTATCTTGGAAACCATCATTCTCAGCAAACTAACACAAGAACAGAAAATCAAACACTACAAGTTCTCACTCATAAGTGGGTGTTGAACAATGAGAACACATGGACACAGGGAGGGGAACATCACACACCGGGGCCTACTGGGGGGTGGCGGGGAGCTGGCTAGGGAAGGAATATGCAGGGGGTGAGTGGATTAGGGAGGGATAACATTAGGAGAAATAACTAATGTAGGTGATGGGGGGATGGAGGCAGCAAACCACCATGGCAAGTATATACCTGTGTAACAATCCTGCATGATCTACACATGTACCCCAGAACTTAAAGTGTAATTAGAAGATGCCAAAAAAAATTCTATCTTTATCAATGAATTCAGTTAAATACAAGATAAGCCATTTTTAGTAATAGCACTTTTCTAGGTAATAGTAATTAAAAATAAACACAAAAGGTATATGATCTGATCTTGATAAACTTTTGGTCTATTGTAGGAAACAGATAAATGACAGAAAAAAAAACCCGCTAAGTGATAGTCTGTAATAAACTCAATATTTAATGTGTTACCATGGAGAGAAGGATACAACAACAATTCTTGCAAGGAAAAGATAGTTACAGAGAGATTTATGCAGGTCATAGTCAAGATGGGTGATCTCACGTCAGACAAAGAAGGAAAGGGAATTTGAGCAGAGAAATTAGCCTGCAAAGAGATATAAAAGTGGAAAAATGCTCAGTGTTCTTTAGGTACGATAGGCAGAATGAAGACCACCCTCCCTCAAAGTTGCTTATGACCTATTCCTCAAAGCCTCTGAATATGTTACCTTATATGACAAAAAGATTATACAGATATAATTGTGATAAAAATCTTAAAATGGTAAGATTATCCTGATTGTGTGTGTGTGTGTGTGTGTGTGTGTGTGTGTGTGGACCCAATGTACTTACAAGCATCCTTATAAAAGAGGAGAGAAATGGCAAGATAGGATCAGAATTGGAGAAAGATTTAAAAATGCTGTGATGCTGGCTTTGAAGAGGGGGAAGTGGGGCCATCAGCCAAAGAATTCAGACAGTCTCCAGAGTCTAGAAAAGGAAATTATGCATATTCTCCCTTAGGATCTCAAAAAGGAACCCAGCCCTGCCTGCACTTTGGTGTTTTTAGTCCAGTGAGACTCATGTTGGACTTCTGACCTGCAGCATAATAAAATAACTCTGGATGTTGCTTTAAGTCACTAAGTGTGTGGTGATTTGGTATAGCAGCATTAGGAAACTAACATAGTGGGAATAAGAGGATGGCTGGAATGTAGAATGTGCACGTGTGTGTTTATGTGTTGAAGATGAAGACAGGGCAAAAGAAGATTGGAATCTATTACAAAGAAATTTGATAACATGTATGGAATTGGGCAGTCTGAATTTTTATCCTTTGAGAAAGTGATCCTGAGAGTAAGATCCCATGTAGAAAAGCTACCATTTTATTGGCTCAGTGGTCTGGTTTTGCCTGAGTTTCATATTTGGAAACTATAAATGTTATCTTCCAACCTAGATTAACCTCTAGGTGCAAATCTTGGGTTGTCTTTTCACTTTGGCATTCACTATTATCCAACACACACACACATCCATCATTATAGTCTTCTGCATACCATTCTTTTAGGGCTTATTTTAGGATGGTAAGTGGTAATCTTATAGAAATAAAGCCACAGTCTTTCATAAATGTTATAAAAAAAAAGTAGGATTCTGTGAGAGAGATTAATGAGGAATTCTTCATTAGATTCACTAGATAAAGCTTTCTTTGAGGTTTCTTTGCCCTTCTCCTCCCCCTCTAGCTTCCTGTGTCACTCACATCCTCTGTTTTTATTTCCTCCTTCATCACTTTGGTCAGAGGAAGTGGTCAGAACTATGACAGAAGGGTCAAGAAGGTGCATTAATATTCTGTCTTTATCTTCTTAACCCTGATCCAGCTCATGTACTCACAATTCCGTTGTAAGACAGAAGCCTGGGTATATGCATTACTACACTCACCAATCATGTCAGTTGCTAAAGAAACTCTCAAAATAACAAACAGATCACTAAAAATTAGGCCTGGGAGAAGAAGGAGAATATGTGATTCTAGAAGTTCTTGGAAACATAAAGAAGAGGCTTTTTGGATGTAAGCAGGATTTCTCTGGACTTGGAATCATCTCTCTGCTGTGTATAGCATCGCAAAATGCAGTAAGAGTTTCACAATCAGCGTGTGGTTTGCTGTGAAGTCACTGGTTGCCTCTACTCCCAAAATCACTTCCCAGTGAACACTTTAATCCTCTATGATATCAGTCTCTTGAGCCACTAATTGCTTCCAAGTGGATTTTGGCTTGCCAAGAGTCTGGGTGGCGTCTCCCATATGATACAGTTCTTTGCACTTACATATTTGTTTGCTTCCAAATTCCTCTGAACAGTTTATGAACAGAAATCCTCCCAATACACCCAGGCCGAAAGATACGCAATTGTCTTGAAAATGGAGTGTCAGGGTTCTTTTTTGCTACAGCAGCCAATTCCTGGGGAGATATACTAAAAACACAAGTTTCTAAAGCTTAGTGTTTCATCTCGAGGGAAATACATATCTACCTCTATACATTTCAAGGTAATAGTATTAGAAGAAATGTGAGAGATGTAGAAACCATTGGAGGAAGGTGGTTATGTAAGTCCCAAACCTTTCCACTCTCTAGAGACTTGGAATTCATTCTTTCACTATCACTATCTTTCTTCCTCACGCCTGCATCCAACCAATTATTCTGTTAATTATGTCTCCTGAATTCTTCTGAGTTCTCCTATATGCTGTTTCTTCCCTCTTTTCCCTTCCTACCCTTCTTTATTCCATACTCCTCTTCCAGGATTTACTCAATTTTGATTCCCCTAGAATTGTGAATAGTTTCTCAATTTCTAAACCTTCTTCTATTTGCAATTTCAAGTGTCATATTTGTATCTGTTAAATGAGCACACTAATGCTTATTTCTGGTGATGATCGTAGGGATTACATGAAGCAAACTTCAGTCTATCTGAAAACCCCTAAAGTGTATCCCGGCATATACACTTCACTCAGTAAATGTTTTTTTCCTTTCTAGTTCCTTAGGATTGTCTTCCCCAGCTCAGCCAGAGTTGGGTTTCTAAGACAGAAATTTGACTATCTCACTACACTTTTAAAAAATCAACGGTTTGTTATTGCTCAAGTAATGAAGTTCAAAGGGGCAGGGCAGGGTCTTTACAAACTGGCTCCAGCCTATCTTGTTACTTCTCTCTGCTCTGACTCTCCATTAGATACCACAAGTTATTTTTAAACGTCAAACTTTCTCATTTCTCTGTGCCCTTTGCACATGCTGCTCCCTTTGGCTCTAATGAGGAAAATGTCTCATTGTCCCATTTAATGAAATGCCTTTATTTCAAGACTGGCTTGCCATCTTATCCTTCTGTCTAACTATCCATAACTTCTTCACTTAGCTAACTCACTCATCCTTTAGATCTTCAAGTGTTTCTTTCTTCCTATGTCTTCTCAAAACTCTTAAGCCCTGCCCATTACCCATTATGTTTGCAGTGTTTACTATTGCTATGATACTTAGCACATTGAATTATCCCTACTGATTTGTATTCTGAGTTTCCATATTATTATGTTTTATTATAATTTTGATTAAAAAATTGATTACTGGCTAGGACCACTGTCTGTGTGGAGTTTACATGTTCTCCCATTGTCTACATGGGTTTTCCTAGGTATTCTGCTTTCCTCTGACACCCCAAAGTTGTGCTGTTAGATTAATTGGCATGTCTAAATGCTCCCAGTCTTAGTGAATATGGGTGTGTGTGTGTGTGTGTGAGTACTCCCTGAGACGGAATAACATTCTAGCCAGAGATAGCTCCAGCCTTGCACACTTAGCTGCCAGGGGTAGGTTCCATCCACCCACATGACCCCGAAATGGAATAGGGAGTTACAAAATGAATGAATCAATGCAAATAATTGTAAGACAAATATTCAAAAGGTATATAATAGTCATACAAATGCACAGGAATAAACATTGAGGGACAAAAGGTAGTCAGAGGGCTGCCAGGATTACTGTTTTTGAACCTTGTGTTGGTAAGAGGGAATTCTTAAAATTCTTGTTTTGTAAACATTTATTCCTTCACTTGATCAACCACCACTAAAACCACTGTTACTCGCTGATTCACCAAAAATGCGGTAATTGTCTTTCTTGTTTTTGTTAATCTTTTACAAATGTACGTGTATGTGTAGCTCACATTCATTTCAATGTTTAATACTAAAAGTGTTTTTGGCCTTTATTTAGAAGTTTGGTAATGTTTTTGTGACTAGAAATACATCATTGGAACTTAGCTCTAGTTTATATCAATTAGCCTACAGTAAATTAGTTTCATTATACATTGTTTTGCTGAAAGTTGCAGTTTCCAAGAACCTATTGAAGACATTAAGTGAGGACTTACTGTATAAATCTTTATTTTATACGATGCATATTTATTCATTCATTCACCTAGTATCTGTCATCTATCAAAAAGTATGCTAGGATCTGTGGAAGATGCATAGATAAATAAAAATAGATCCTGCTCTCAATACATTTACAGTTTAGTTGAGAATGTAACAAATATTTCACTACCTAAAACAGAGAATGAAAGTGTCAAACACTTTCAGAAAGAGAAACATAAAGCTCTCTAGCTGTTAAAAGAGACACACTGGGTGATCCTTATCAACAAGCAAGTGGTCCTGAGTCCCAACACAGTTTCCATTCAATTTATTATTGTGACAGAAAATGAGATTCTACTGGCTTAGAGGATGTCAACCTATGCATAGGATATCTTGGCAATAATCTACAGGAAAGTGACAGGAGAGATTTGTTTCAGTCCTAGAGAAAGGTTGATATCTTATTCATCTCGTTTTCCTTTTGGACTCAGTAAGGTCTGGACCGTTGTGGATGCTTATAGGTGTGTTTGTTGAAATGGCTTAAATTGCATATTTAATGAAATCAATTGTAGTTCTAATGCAAATAATTTAAAGATTTAACTTGCTTTGAATTAGTGACATCATGTTTTAAAAGCACAGCCTTAATGTTCAAGTTTTCCTTTGTTCTTTCATGTAATTATTTTCATTCATTCATTTAGTTGTGTCTGTATTTATTTCTGCAGCCAGACAACAAATACTCACTAAACTAGCTCTTTTTACTCTCTGCCTTTAATTGCGCTCTCTTTCTCATGGATTCATTTCATTCCCAAATGAAATATATTTTAAGCTCTCTTGGGGCAGGGACCTAGTCTCTCTCTTACATTGAACTAAGTAAATAATCAATACTAAAAATTTACTTGATAATTTCTGCTCTCCTTTTAACTGTGTCAAGCACCTCATGCCACAAATATATATGAAAATGAATTATTATGTATAAAAATTAGAATTGATCAGATGGACTAATTTCTGTTTCGTCTCCATGGAAACTTTTATTTTGCCTGGCTGTGGATGATGGAGGTGCATGGTAGGGATGATCTAACCTTGGAACAACTCTCATTTCAGGTTGGAGCATTTACTCAAAAGCTCTGGCGTATGTTAAGTTCCCAGCACTGGGACCCTTAGAAAACTCATAAATGCAGGTCTCGAGATGCCAGAAGATTAAACAAATGCCAGCTTCACAAGGACATGCTTTTCCAGCAGAAGAGAGATGCAATGTAAACAAAAGGCTGGTAGGCAAAAATCAAATTTTGGAACAGAAAGAGGACACAGAAGAAGGATTTTAAGACTGACCAGAATGGAAAGAGAAGAAACAAGAATTAAACATACCAACCAATCAAAAAGGCTGGAGAGAAAGAACTGAGTCCTTTGCTTCCTGATTCAAGGGGCCAGTGACAAAGCATTCAATCCAATCTAACAAACATTTATTAATGGTAAGGTGGCACTAGAAAAAGTAGGTGGGAGAGGAAGGTGGAATTGGGAGCGGGTTTTGACTGTGGGAATGGGAGGTCGGGGAAGAAACATCAATTGAGTATTTACGTTGTGCCAATTTTTCTATATTTTTAATGCTAGTGAATACTTACAGTGAAACTTTGAGGCAGACAATATTATCTTTCATTTAGTGGGTAAGAAAGCCAAGACTTGGGGGCCAAGTACCTTCTCCAATCACATCTACACCATTAATAAATGCCAGAACCTATTTATAAATTTATGTGCCTCTGATTCCAAAAATCTATATCCTATCCCCAACATTATTTTATCTCTATGCCACATTCAGAACACTGTGATAAAGTCCGTGGATGAGAATATAAGAAAAGATGCAAAGTACGTCTTACATTTTAAAGTGTTCTGAACTAGTAAGGGAAGAAAGGCATGTAGACAATGAGCCATATCACATGCTAAAATAAAATATGGGCTTGGCTAGATATAAACAATGTACTGAGGATGCCAGACGAAAGAGCATTTATTGATATTTCTGTTAGGGATAGTAAGTACTACCTAGTGCTTACTAGATATGATTTTACTGGACCTGAATGCAAAATATTGGCTCAAGTTTAATAGGTTAAGAATTAAGGGGCAACCATCATTCACAAAGAAGGGGAAGGGATTATAATGCACAGACAGAAATAATGTTGAGAAAATGCTTGTAGTCAGACCATGGAAATTGTTGAATACAATCACAGGCAGTTTGGACACAGTACTTTGTGCAATGGAGGTCAACAGGAACTATTAATATTTGGAGAAGGAAGAGAAGTAATCTGTTGTACTGATATCTAGGGAAAAGCATTATTTAAAGAATAATCATAGCTTACTTTGAGTAGGTGCTATACACTTTGAGGAATTATACAAATATCTTTTCCTTTAAATTTCCATATTTTCTCTTAGCTAGATGGCCTGGAATTATCTTCCTTTGTATATAAAATTTGTTATAAGTAATCTAAGAATACAAACTAGAAGTTTTATTAATGTGTTTTTTCATGCGTCAGAAACCCAAAAGAAATGTCATAAACCTCCACATCTTTTCTCCCTACCTGGGAAGAGCACTATTTTAATAATGAGTAGTATGGTGAAAGGTGGAGAAGAGGGCCTACCTCCAATGGTACAAGTTCAGAATCATGACTGTGGTTCTTAGAAACCCTAAGAGGAATAATGTAGGTATCCCAGGCCTAAAGAAACTAGAGTATCAGGAAGGTAATTAGGTATGAGACATTTATGAAATTCATACCTTGGATCCACAGTCTAGAACTCAGGGCAAAATTTGGAATAGGATTCAGAGCTTGACTTCCCTAGTAATGGGTGGCCAGGCCATGAGATTATTTTCCTTCTCATAGAACCAAACTAGTTACAAAGAATAAGATGAGATTAAGTCTGCTAGCAATGCAGAATAGTACCAGTTTTTAAGTCATATAGCCAAGGGATCAGAAAATGTGTCTAATTTGTGCAATACAAAAAGATATCGAAGGTTATTACACAATGATGAGGCTAGAAAATTGACGACGGGAATATAAAGAATGAGAAATTCTGAGGAAAGTCCTCTTGTACTCCACAAGGCAGACATAAATACTGGTCTTGGAAAGAGCTGTATTTGGGGAAATCAGAGGTCTATTGGAGCACTTATAGTTGAGAAAAGACAATCAGTGTCAGTTTTTCTAATAGGAATTTCTAGTGAAATAGCAACAACAACAAAAATTGGGTTTTAAAGTAGGAAGTCAAGCAATAATCTCAGTATCAAATAGATGCAGCCTTAATTACTGGCTTTGCCTTTTACTTGATGTATTATGTTGATTTAGGCAGAAAAGCTGTCTGTACCTTTATTTGTTAATATGTAAAATGGTAATAAAAATGCCTACTTCATAAACAGATTTTGAGGATCCAATAAAATAGTTTACCTAAAATGAAGATAAGCTGTCTGTGACAAGGAGACTCTAATATGATACCCACTTGCTAGTGTTTATGCTTTTATGTGATCTTCTTCCCTTGGTTTTAGGCTGGCTTGACAATTTGCTTTTAATTAATTGAATGTGGCAAAGTGACAGGTTATCACTTCCCTGATTAGGTTACATATGGTTATCCTTCTCTCTTGCTAACAGATTCTTCCTCAGTAGTTTGTTGAAGTTAACTACTGCATAAAGACACCCATGTCTTTATGGGCGTCTCTTCTTGGCAAAGAACCAAGAAGAACCACTTGTCAGCAGTCAATGAAGAACTTAGACCTGCAGTATAACAGCATGCAAGAAATTGAATTCTACCAATAATTAAATGAGCTTAGAAAGCAAATCCTTCCCCGGTTGGAACCTTCTGATGAAACGCCATCCCTAGCTAACAAGTTGATTACGTCCTGTGGTGGTTAATGTGTCAACTTGTCTAGACTGTGGTTCTCAGTGGATTGGCTAAACATCAGTTCAGATGTTGCTGGAAGGGGTTCTTTTAAAAATGTGATTAAGGTTTAAATTAGTAGCATCCGAATAATTCTTCATGTAGAAGACTGAATAATTAATCAACAGTCATATAAGTAGACTTTAAGCAAAGCAGATTCTACTCCATAATGTTGGTGGGCTTCATGCAATCAGTTAAAGGCCTTAAGAGCAAAGACTGAGGTTGACCCCAAACTAAAGAATTTTCCTTCAAGATAGCTACATAAAATCCCTGCTTGAGTTTCCAGCCTGTTCCTCTGTGGCATGTGGACTCAAGACTACCACATCAACTCTTGCCAGAACTTCCAGACTGCTAGCCTGCCCTGCAGAATTCAGACTTGCAGGTCCCCAAAATCACAAGACAGTTTCTTAAAATAAATTTAACTCTTTCTCCCTTTAAATATGAGAGACCTTAAAGCAGAGGATCTAGCTAAGTTATGCCTGTATTTCTGATCCACAAAATAATAAAATAACATATATGAGCTATTTTGCCTCTATATTTGTGGTAATTTGTTATACAGCAGTTGTCCAGTGAGAAATTTTAAACAGCTTGGTTCACATTACATGTCCTTTGACTGTAAGGAAGTCCCATGCCCTATCTAAGCTTTCTGTAACTTCTGGGTGGTGACATATTTACACTCTGCTACTTACTATTTGCTCTGAGTTCTGCCCTTTAAAAAACTCTACTCTCATTTTCATCTTGGCTTCTTTTGATTTATGATATTCTTTCTGTTTCAAACAAACTAAATATGAAACACATCCCCTTCCCTGGGCATAAGCTGAGTCATTCATACCAGTTATTAGTGTGTCTTTATGGTACTCTGCCATCTGATTTCCCATTGGCCACTTCTGTCTGTGGACTCCAAGTTTCTATGAGGTTATTTAGGACTTTTCTCTCCCTTTCTGCTCCCTTCCACAAAAATTTCCTGTTCGATTCTCTTGCAGAGTTTTATCTGTTTCAAGTTACCTATCTAACGTGGCCTATCAATGCATTTTTTCTAGACAAAGAGTTTCATTCATAAAGGACACTTTAATGTAAATAGTTAAAAAGTTTTCTTTACTTTTCTACATATATAAAACTCCCAGAAGATTGATAGAGAGAGAGTAAATACTTGACAGGTACAGGGTTTCCTTCTTTTTTCTCCTTTCTCACTTTTTAATCTGCTATCTCCCAGATATTTATGATGTTTATAAGGCCGGACCAATGAAGTTAGGAGACTGTTATCACACAAGGTTTTAGTTTGTTCAATATGGAGAATATTGTCTAAAGTAGAGTTTTTCAAACTGTTCGTGATGAAGGACCAGATTTGCTTTTCCTTTAAAAATTTTTCAGTATATTACAGATGAATACTTCAGTAAAACATAATAAAAATGAATGCCAGACTGAGGATCTCAAGCTTTGTTTTCTTTGAACTTCGAAGTGCTGTTGAAAAGTTTTTATTATAAAAGACACATGATGAGACCTGTGCTTTAAAGAAACCATTCTAGCACCAGAGTGGGGGATATATTATGTATCCTGAAGTCCCTATAGGAGTTAGATGGTAGTCCAGGATGATGAGAGAAAAGAAGGTAGACCGGGGAAATTTTAGAAGGTAAAATTGGCAGGATTTAATTCTCATTAAAGAATGGAAGAAAGACAGATGAAAAGAGAAAAAAAAAAAAAAAAACACCCAAAACACTGAAAGTAGATGTCAGAATTCTGGGCCATGATCCACGACCACTGCCCTAGGCCAAACTGCCACAAGTCTTCCACACATTGCTGCTTGAGCCTCCTAGTCAGTCTTCCCAGCTATGCCAACATTTTTTTTTTAACGCTAGAAATCAGATTTATTCTAAAATGCAACTCTGATTACATTGCTCTCCTGCTTTAATCCCTCTGTGCCTTCCATTGCCTCCAGGAAAAAGAAAAACCCATTTGCATGGCCTACAAGATCTCATGGTGATGCCTGGTTATTTCTTTAGATTTACTATTCCTCAATTTTCTCATTTAAGTATTGAAAATAAATTAATAGACTGATGCCTGGACTTTCCAAATAGCTGAACATTCCCATTAATCTCTGCTGTTTTTCAAACCTAACTTACCTAACTTAAAAAAAACAGTGAAAATATTTTTCTAAAAGGCACAAATTCATGAAGTCAAAAGGAGAAGAAATAATTTCAGGTAAATAAAAACTTTATAACTTTATGTTTAATAATTTCAAGGAAAACATGGACAAGATGATAAGTGAAATAAACGGCACAAAAAAGAACTCAACAGAACATTTAAAAATAAAAATGAAATACTAGAAGTTAAAAAGAATATATATTAGATGGACTTAGAGGCAAACTAAACACTGCAGGATAAGCAAAAGTGAACTAACTGACATACAATTAGTATCCAAAATGAAGCACAGAGAAAAAAATAGTCTTAAAAAATGACTTCAGGAATCTGTGACACAGTATTATGCTGTCTAACATACATGTAATTGGAGTCGCAAAGAGAAAAAGAAGAGAAGTTGCAGAAAGAGTGTTTAAAAATATACTGGCTCAAATTTAAAAATATATGTATGATAAAATATATAAACACACAGATCAAAGAAACTCAAAATTCACCAAGAAGGATAAATTAAAAGAAAACGAACCCAAAGTCTATCATTAGCAAATTGCTAAAGATAGAGATCATAAAAATATTAAAAGTAGCCAGACTAAAAACATACATTGTATATGAGACAAAGTTAAAACTAATCACTGAATTACAACAGAATCACATTAATGTTTGAAAAAGAATAAAATATTATCAAGATAGTATTTCATATTATGCAAAAATATTCTTCATAAGCAAAAATTAAAATGTGACTTTTTCAGGCAAACAAAAAAATTATCTTCAGTAAAACTGCAGTACCAAAACATATTAAAGAAATTACTCAAGTTGAAGGGATATAATACCATATGTAAGGCTGGTTCTACTCAAAGAAAGGAAGGATACTGGAAATAGTAAATATGAGGATAAAGTAGTTTTAAAAAAAAGGAAAACGTTTTTTTAAATATTTTATATTAAGTTGTAAAAATGTATAATGATAGCACAAAGTATATGATGGAGAGATGGAAATGTGTAATATTCTTCTATTTCTTGAAATGGTAAATAGCCTTTAAAGATAGTAAAGACAGATTATAACAAGTTAGATATACATATTGTAAAGCCCAGAGCAACTACTAAGAACTTTAAGAGAGATATAGCTAGTAAATCAATAGAGGATATGAGATAAAATATTAAATATTAGTCAATATGAATAAGGCAGCAAAAGAGAAAATTAGAAAAACTACGGTTAAGACAAATACAAGTAAATGCTAATATAATAGCTTTAAATCCAACCATACTGATAAATAATTACATGCCAATGATCTAAACAGAGAGACTCCAATTAAATGCAAAGGCACGACCTAAGCATATTCTGTCAATGAGAAACAATCTTTAAATACAAAAATACATATAAGTTAAAAATGACAGAAAATTTATTCCATGCAAACACTAGTCATAAGGAATCCTAATTGGCTACATTATTGTCTTATAAATTAGACTTTAGATCAAATAATATTACTCTAGATAATGGCATTTTATAAAGATAAAATAATTTATGGAGGCACACTCTTAAGTGTGTGCATATTTAGTAACAATGATTCAAAATATTTAAAGCAAAAGCTGACCAAACTGAAAAAAGATGAATTCAAAGTTGTGGTTACATGCCTGAACTCTTTTCTTGGATAGAACAGTAGAAAGAAAATAAGGACAGATGTAGAAGATGTGGGCAATGCTATTAAACAACCTCACCTAACTGATTTTTTTACAGCTCTTCAAGTGTCCATTAACATTCACTTACATTCACCTAGATAGGTCACAAAACTAGAATGAATTAATGTAACAAGGTCAAAAATATACAGAGCATTACTTCTTGCTACAATAGTATACATTAGAAATAAAGAAGAAAAATATATAGACATTTTTAAAACACCTCAAATATTTGGAAATTCTAAAAGAAATTCTAAATGAGTAATAATTCTAAATTAGTTCATAATACCAAATGTTTATGGTAGACAACAAAGATAGATTTAAAGTCAATAATCTAAGCTCTCACATTAAGAAGCTATAAAAGAGGAATTCCACTCCAAATAAGTAGAAGGTAAATAATAATTATAAAAATGAAATAGAAAATGTTAATATAGAATGTAAATAAAACCAAAATCTGTCATTTTAAAAAGACTGACCATTGATAGTCTTCTTAGTAAACTAAAAAGAGAGAAGAGGACAAATAGCAATATTTAGAGTGAAATGAAGATATAACTACAGATGCTATAAATATTAAATGGTAACTGATGATTATTATGAGCAATTCTATGTCAATAAATCTAACAATACAGATAAAATGCATATATTCCCTGGATGATATAAGTTATCAAAAGATAACTTATATCACACAAAATAGATTTCAAGAAAAAACTGAAAAGAGAGAAAAATAAAGTCATTAATAATAAAGGAGTCAATTATTCGACGGGATATGATAATTATAAATATATACGTATCCAACACCAAAGCACCCAGATTTATAAAGCAAATATTATTAGAGCTGAAGAAAGAGACAGACCTCAATACAGAAACAGGTGGAGACTTCAGCACCCTCCTTTTGGAGTTGGACAGATCTTCGAGACAGAAAATCAACAAGAAGACATTGTTTTTAAACTGCACTATAGAACAAATGGACCTAATAGAGATTTGCAAAACATTTCCCACAGAATACACATTCTTTTCCTCAGCACAAAAATTATTCTAAAAAATAAACCATGTTAGGTCCCAAAGCAAGTTTTAAAACATCCCAAAAAATTAAATAATATCAAACATCTTCTCTGACTACAGTGAAATAAAACTAGTGATCAATAAAAACAGAAAACTTGGAAACTACATAATTATATGGAGAAAAAATAGTATGCCCCGAATGACCAGTGAGTCAATAAAAAAATTAAGGTGGAAACTGAAAAATGTCTTGAAACAAATGATAATGGCAACACAACACAACAAAATCTGTGGGATACACCAAAAGCAGTATTAAGAGGAAAATGTATAGCAATAAGTGCTTACCTTTAAAAAAATAACTTTAAATAACCTAATGATGCCCCTTAAAGAATTAAAAAAGCAAGAGCAAACCAAACGTGTAACTGTTAGAAGTAAAGAAGTAATACAGATCAGAGCACAAATAAATAAAATTGAAATGAAGAAAACAAAGCAAATAATTAATGAAATGAAAAGTTTGTTTTTTTAAAAGATAAACACAATTGACAAATCTTTAGTCAAAATAACTTAGAGGAAAAGAAAGAAAACCCAGATAAATAAAATAAGAGATGAAAAAGAGAGATTACAAAATAACACAGAATTCTAAAGGAGCATAAATAGCTACTAAAAGCAATGATATACCAATAAATCGGAAAATCTAGAGGAAATGGATAAATTTGTAGGCACATACAACCTACCAAAATTGAACCATGAAGAAATTCAATACTTGAACAGACTAATAACAAATAGTGGGTTTAAAGCTGAAATAAAACATTTCCTAGTAAAGAGAAGCCTAGGACCCAATGGCCTCACTGCTGAATTCCGTCAAACATTTAAAGAAGAATTAATACCAATCTTACTCAAACTATTCTAAAAAACAGAGGAGGAAATACTTTCAAACTCATTCTATGAGGCTAGTATTACCCTGATACCAAAACCAGACAAAGACATACTTAAAACAAAAACACAAAGAGAGAGAGAGAGAGAGAGAGAGAGAGAGAGAGAGAGAGAGAGAACTGCAGACCAATATACATGATGTATATTAAGCAAAAATTATCAACAAATACTAGCAAACCAAATTCAACAACACAGCAAAAGGACCATTCATCATATCAAATGGGATTTATCTCAGGAATGCAAGGATGGTTCAGCATATGCAAATTAATAAATTTAATATATCATATAAACAGAATGAAAGACAAAAAATCATACAGTCATGTTAATTGATGCTGAAAAATCATTTAATAAACTTCAACATCTTTTTATGGGAAAAAAAGCCCTCAAAAACTGAATGTAGAAAGAACATACCTCAAAATGATAAAAGCCATATACAACAGACCCACAGTTAGTATCATTCTAAATGGTGAAAATTGAAAGCCTTTCTTTAAGATTTGAAACATACCAAGAATGCCCACTCTACCACTATTATTTAACCTAGTACTAGAAGTCCTAGTTAGAGGATTCAGACAAGAGAAAGAAGTAAATGTCCTCCAAATTGGAAAAAAGGAAGTCAAATTATCCTTGTTGGACAATAATGTGATTTTATATTTGGACACACCTAAAGACTTTACCAAAAAGTTGTTAGAACTGATAAACAAATTCAAAAAGGTTGCAAGACACAAAATCCACATAGAAAAATCAGTACCACTGCTATATGCCAACACTGAACAATCTGAAAAAGAAATCAATTTGTAATCCCATTTACAGTAACCATGAATAAAACTAATACCCAGAAATTAATTTAACCAAAGAAGTAAAAAATCTCAACAATTAAAACTATAAAACACTAATGAAAGAAACTGAAGGCAAGGAAATTGAAAGATATGTTCATAAATTGAAAGAATCAATACTGTCAAATGGTCATACTACCCAAAAGAAACTACTGATTCAATGCAATACCTACCAAAATACTAATGACATTCTTCACAGAAATAAAAAAAATCCAAAAATTTGTATAAACCACAAAAGACCATGAATAGACAATGTTATCCTGAGCAAAAACAAAACAAAAAACAAACAAAAAGAACAGGATGAATTATATCACCTGACTTCAAATTATACTACACAGCTGTAGTAATGAAAACAGAACAGTACTGGGATAAAAACAGACACATAGACCAGTGGATCAGAATAGAGAACCCAGAACAAGTGTATACATTTACAGTAAACTCATTTTTGACAAAGATGTCAAGAATATATATACTGGAGAAAAGACAGTTTTTAAATAAATGGTGCTGGAAAAACTGGATATCTATAAGCAGAAGAATAAAACTATATCCCAATCTTTTGCCATGTTAAAAAAAATAAAATGAAAAGGAATTAAAAACTTATACCTAGCACCACAAACCACAAAAGTACTACAAGTAAACATTAGGGAAATTCTTCAGGACATTGGTCTGAGTAAATATTTCTTGTGTAATACCCTAAAAGCATAAGCACCTAAAATATAAATGGAAAAATAGGACCAAATCAAGCTAACAAGCTTCTGCACAACAACAGGAATAATCAACAAAATGAAGAGGTAACCTATATTCATAAGAGAAATGAGAGTCCATCATTTGCAACTACATGGAAGTGGAATTCATTATGTTAAGTGAAATCGGTCAGGAACAGAAAGACAAGCTTCACATACTCTCATTTATTTGTGGAAGCTAAAAATTAAAACAAATTTTTTGAGGAAGATGATGGTGAATAGGAGACAGGGATAATGTGCAGCTTCCATCTGGATGGATGGAACAGTGTGTGGAGGCTCACATCATGAACATTTGCTCCAAGAACCGTCATAGGAATGCATGAGGAAAACTGAAGGAATTCATACACCTCTTGAAAGAAGTGTCATGCTATGGCAAATTTTGTGAGACAGGTTAAAGATTGAATTCCCAAAATATGACAGGGGAAAACCTGCCTCAGAACACATATCCTCACTGGGTAATCTGAAACTCCAGATCACGGGAGCACGATTTAATCTTACCTAGAGCTGAAATGAATTTGGAGAGCTGTGCAAAATATGAAAGTGGAAGCTGCAGCAGGAAAAGCCCTGTAGGCATTCTAGGTCCCCAGCTCAAGCCCAGGGAAGCCATCCCTGACTATATCCCACAAGGGCCCTCGGAGAAGGCAGCCAGCACAATTAAGGAGGGGCCACAGGGTGAAAGAAGCTTCCAAATGAAATTTGTGATAATTTTGACTGGGGATGGATTTTCTTGAGCAGAATCTGGAGCAAATATGAACTGCTGCAGAAGTGAGTGCAGGAGCCCACTGCCAACATGTGGGCAGATGGGGAGGGGTGAAGCCTAAAAGGAATGCTTGCTTTCTTAGCAGGAAAGCTTACTGTCTGGGGGAAGGTCTGAGTGGAGCACTGTGGGAGCAAGAAGTCTCACCAACCATGTAGGAGCTTGGTGAGGCCTTTCACTAGCAACTATCCTCCACTTCCCTGACAAACTATATGACACAGCAGAGACAGACATAATCCCCTCTGGACCTTAACCCTATTGACCTGAGAACCAGCCCGCTACCTACACAGTGGCAACAGCAAGCTCCACTCAAGGAGAGTATGATCCCAGACCTGCCTAACTCTGCTCCCTCCTGATGGTATTTCTCTACCAAACCTGGTAGCTGAACAAAAACAAATAAACTCTTCTTATGATCCATCACTTGAGAAAACAGAATGCTTACCCTAGGCAGCTTAGGGCAAGCTCAGATAGATCTCCCTACTACTATCACAGCTGGTGCTCTTTTGAAAGAGTCACCTCCTACCTGCTGTCCAACCAACTTAGGCTATTACGGCAACTCATCACAGAATAACCCTGCTCCCAGGAAGGAGAAAACAACAGCTAATTCCACTGCCTGCAGCATCCTGGCTAACCAGAGGTCCTGAGTCTGTCCATGTGACTTCTCTGCTAGCATAACCAACATTCAAGAAAGCCAGTGGACTAAATATATCTACAACCAAGGAATCTCACACAGTCTATTTCACTCCCTTGCCACCTCCGTCAGAGCAGGTGCTGGTATCCATGTCTGGGAGACCTAAAGACAGATCATTATCACAGGACTCTTTGCAGACATTCCCCAGCACCAGCCCAGAGCCAGCAGTGCTGCTAGATGGCTAGACCCAGAAGAACAATAACAATCATTGAAGTCTGACTCTCAGGAAGACCCATCCCTAGGGGAAAGGCAAGAGTACCACATAAAGGGATCATTCTGTGGGACAGAAGAATCTAAACAGCAGGTCTCGAGTTCCAGATTTTTCCACTGAAATAGTCTACCCAAATGAGAAGAAACTTGAAAAGTATTATGACAAAACAGGGCTTTGTAAGACCCCCCCACCAAAGATTACACTAGCTCGCTAGCAATGGATCCAAACTAAGAATAAATCTCTGAATTGTAGGATAAAGAATTTAGAAGGTTGATTATTAAGCTACTCAAGGAGATACCAGAGAAAAATGAAAAATAACATACATAAATTTTTAAAAATGCAAGATACGGTTGAAAAAATCTGCAGAGAAGTAGATATAAAGAAAAAACAACTAGAACTTCAGGAAAAAGACATGCTTAGAGAAATATAAAATGCACTGAAAAGTTTCAACAATAGCCTACAACAGGTTGAACTTCAGAGCCTGAAGACAACTCCTTTCCATTAATCCAATCAAAAACAAAATAAAAAGACTTTTTGAAAGTGAATAAAGCCTCCAAGAAATGTGAGATTATGTTAAATTGTCAAACCTAAGAATAATTGGTGTTCCAAAGGAGAAGAGAAATCTGAGTTTGGAAAACTTATTTGAGAAAATAATTGAGGAAAACTTCCCTTGCCTTGCTAAAGATCCAGACATCCAAGTACAAGACTCTCAAAGAACACCTGGGAAATTCATCACAAAAAGATAACCACCTAGGCACATCAATCATCAGGCTACCTAAGTCAAGATGAAGGAAAGAATCTTAAGAGCTGTGAGACAAAAGCATCAGATAACCTATAAAGAAAAACCTATCAGATTAACAGCAGGTTTCTCAGCAAGATCTTATAAGCCAGAAGGGACTGGGGTCCTATCTTTAGTCTCCTTAAACAAAATGATTGCCAGCCAAGAATTCTGTATTCGTCAATCTAAGTTTCACAAATGAAGGAGAGAGAAACTCTTTTTCAGACAAACAAATGCTGAGAGAATTCACCAATACCAAGCTAGAACTACAGGAAATGTCAAAAGAAGTTCTAAATCTTTAAATAAAGCCTTGAAATACACCAAAATAGAACTTTCTTAAAGCATAAATCTTACAGGGCCCATGAAACCAACATAAATTCATGCAGTTTCTTAAAATATTATGAGATGCTTTTGCAATTTTTATTTTTATTTTTAGCTCATCAGCTAATGTTAGTATTATATTTTACCTGTGGTCCAAGACAATTCATCTTTCAACATGGCCCAGGGAAGTCAAAAAATTAGACACTGTGACTTAAAAGATACAGACTGGCAGAATGAGTATAAATCCACCAACCAAATATCTGCTCTTTTCAAGAAACTCAACTAACACATAAGGATTCACATAAACTAAAGGTAAAGAGATTGAAAAAGATATTCCACACAAATGAAAACCAACACCAAGCAGAAGTAGCTATTCTTAAATCAGACAAACCAGACTTTAAAGTAACAACAGAAAAAAAAAGAGGGACATTATATAATGATAAAGGGATTAGTCCAACAGGAAAATATCACAATTCTAAATATATATGCACCTAACACTAGAGCCTCCAAATTCATAGGATAAATACTACAAGACCTAGGAAATGAGAGAGCTGGCAATGCAATAATAGTAAGGTACTTTGGTACTCTACTGAGAGCACTAGACAGGCCATCAAGACAAAGTTAACAAAGAAATAATGGATATAAACTATATCCCAGAACAAATGGACTTAACAGATATCTACAGAACATTCTACCCAACAGTTGCAAAATATACATTCTTTTCATCAGCACATGAAACGTTCTCCAAGACAGACCATTTGAAAGGTCACAAAACAAGTCTCAATACATTTAAGAAAATCAAAACTATATCAAGTGTCCTCTTAGACTACAATGGAATAAAACTGGAAATTAACTCCAAAAAGAACCCTCAAAACTATACAAATACATGGAAATTAAATAATCTGGTTTTGAATGGGTCGATAATAAAATTAAGATAAAAATTTAAAACTGAGTAATAATGGTGACACAACTTACCAAAATCTCTGGGATACAGAAAAAGTGGTGCAAACAGTCAGGTTCACAGCATTAAATGGCTACATCAGAAAGTCTGAAAGAGCACAGATAGACAATTTAAGATCACACTTCAAGAAATAGAGAAAAAAGAAAAGAACAAACCCAAACTCAGCAGAATAAAAGAAATAACAAAGATCAGAGTAGAACTAAATGAAATTGAAACAAAAACAATACAAAAAATATATGAAACAAAAAGATGATTCTTTGAAAAGATAAACAAAATTGATAGACTACTGGTGAGATCAACAAAGAAAAGAGAGAAGATAGTCCGTAGTTTTCTTTTAGTGTTGTGTCCATTCCTGGCTTTGGTATTAGGGTGATACTGGCTTCATAGATTGATTTAGGGAGGATTCTCTCTTTCTCTATCTTTTGGAATAGTTTCAGTAATATTGTAGCAATTCTTTGAAAGAATAATTTGAATTCATTTGGTCCTGGACTTTATTTGTTGGCAAATTTTTCTGTTTCAATCTCACTACTTGTTATTGGTCTGTTCAGAGATTATTGAGGATTTTTGCATCTATGTACACCAGGAATATTAGTCTGTGGTTTTATTGTTTTGTTACGTTCTCCAGCATATGATAATATGCCATGATGAAGTGAGCTTCATACCAGGGTGGCAGGGATGGTTTAACATATGCAAATCAATAAATACGATACATCACATAAACAGAATTAAACACAAAGATTGTATGATCATCTCAATAGATGCAGAAAAAGCATTTAACAAAATCCAGCATCCCACTATAATTACCAGCCTCAGTAAATTGGCATAGAAGGGACAAACCTCAAGATAATAAAACCCACAACTAACAGTATACTGAATGGGGAAAATTTGAAAGCATTCTCCCTGAGAACTGGAAAAAAACAAGGATGCAACTTTTACCACTTATGTTCAACATAGTACTGGGAGTTCTAGCCAAAGCAATCACAAAAGAAAAAGAAATAAAGGGTATGCAAATCACTAAAGAGGAAGTCAACCAGTGCCTGTTTGCTGATGATATAATCGTATACCTAGAAAATCTAAAGATTCATCCAAAAAGATCCTAGATGTGATTTTAAAAATTCAGTAAGGTTGCAGGATACAAAATCAGTGTGCACAAATCAGTAGCTCTGCTATACACCAACAATAACCAAGCTGTGAATCAAGTCAAGAACTTAAGACTTTTTATAACAGATGCAAAGATAAATTAAAACACTTAACAACATACCTAACCAAGGAGGTGAAAGAGCTCTACTAGGAAATTTAAAATGTCCTATGCTTATTGATGGGTAGAATCAATATTGTAAAAATGACTATACTGCCAAAACATATCTACAGATTCAATGCAATTCCCATCAAAATACAATCATCATTCTACAAAAAAAAACTGGAAAAATTTCTAAAATTCATATGGAACCAAAAATGAGCCGATATAGCCAAAACAAGTCTAAGAACAGAGCTGGAGGCATCACACTACCCAACTTCAAACTGTACTACAGGCTATAGTTACCAAAGCAGCATGACGCTGGTATAAAAACAGGCACACAGACCCCTGGAACAGAATAGAGAACCTGAAATAAAGCCAGATACTTAAAACCAACCGATCTTAAAGCAAACAAAAATGCAAAGTGAAGAAATTACACCCTATGCAGTAAATGGTGCTGGGATAATTGGCAAGCCACATGTAGAAGAATGAAAGTAGAATTTCATCTCTTACCTTATACAAAAATCAACTCAAGATGGATTAAAGACTTAAATGTAAGACATGAAACCATAAAATTTCTAAAAGATAACATCAGAAAAACTCTTCTAGACATTGGCTTAGGCAAAGGGTTCGTGAACCAAGAGCCCAAAAGCAAATGCAATGAAAGCACAAATAAATAAATGGGACCAAATTAAATTAAAAAGTTTCCGCACAGCAAAAGGAATAATCAGCAGAGTAAACCAGCAACCCACAGAGTGGGAGAAAACATCTGCAAACGATGCATCCAGCAAAGGACTAGTATCCAGAATCTACAAGAAACTCAAGCAAATCAGCAAGAAAAAAAAAAACAAATAATACCATCAAAAAGTGGGCAAAGGTCATGAATAGATATTTCTCAAAAGAAGAAATACAAATGACCAACAAATATATATTTTTAAATGCTCAACATTACTAAGTATTAGGAAAATGCAAGTTAAAACCACAGTGAGATACCACCTCACTTTTGCAAGAAAGATCATAATTAACAAATAAAAAGAATAAAAATGTTGGCATGAACATAATGAAGAGGGAACACTTTTACACTTTGGGTGGGAATGTAAACTAATACACCACTATGGAAAACTGTGTGGAGATTCCTTAAAGAACTTAAAAGTAGAACTACCATTTGGTCTAGCAATCCCACTACTGGATATCTACCCAGAGGAAAATAAATCACTATATGAAAAAGACACTGGTACATGCACATTTATAACAGCAAATTTGCAATTGCAAAAATATAGAACCAGCCTAAATGCCCAGTTCAAACTTGTGTTGTTCAAGGGTCAACTGTGTTTGCTTGTTCAGTACAAATGAAAATCAAACCATTTCAGAGCTAGATGCATAGGCTCTGAAAATAAGCTCAATTTATGATAGGAGACCTGCTATTTTCACTTTTCTCTGCTGTGAATTGAATTGTGGCTCCCTTTGAAGAATGAGGACATAAGTTCCTGGAGCTAAATAAGAAAATAAACTATTGGCATGGTACCTCAGGGGATTTTAACCAGCCTTTCCAGAGTTGTTGCAGTGACATTTTGTCCATCAAAGGTCATGTATCTTGGTGCTCAAGAGCCATTGGCCTGAGCTAACTTTAAGGTGACACAAGCTGAAGAAGCTGTGGTTTTTAGGGTCTCAGTCTACTCCAAATATAAGACTATATTGTTCTTTGTGGTCATAGGGGTCATCTCCTTGTTTATAGTCTGTTGCTTTAATTAAAAACTAATTATTGTATTTACATCACACATTCATGTATAAACTTCAATGTATACACTCAACTGCTCATGCACCTTATCACATCTAATGGGTAGTACACATGGCTGAAGCCATACTCAGCCTTTGACAGAGAACTGTTTATTTTAACAGAGTAAGCAAGATTACTTGCTCTAGAAACATTGTTAAAATTGTTAAAATATAGTCCATATCATAAGTTTAAAAAATATTTCTCGAATTTGCTTATGTACATTAGAAGGAAGTTGGTGTCTCCTCAAATTCCTGATCATTCCTTCATTTTATGTTTAATCCTGTGGTATCTGCTCAGTTGATTAGTCAGCTCATTTCAACTATAATGGCACATGAAAGCAAATACAAAGCCTGTTCAGTTACTGTCCTTCACTGCATGGCTTCCTGAGGCCAAGAGGTATCAGCACTGTAGACTGGCCATGCACTCTCATATGCCTTGTCCTTCACTGCTGTCATCCAGATTCCTGTCAGCATTTTAAGGCAGCTCAGCTGATGTTCCCCAAAATACAAAACAACTACTGAGAAGGCTGCGTGGAAGGGTAGCTTCTTGTATCAGCCACAGGTTCTGCTGGAACTGTCTTTCTTGTTTTTTGGTCTCTAAGTTGATGGATTATCAGTGAAAGTTTTTGAGGTTAATTTTATTCCAGAAGCCTGGCTGTCTATTAGATCCTGGATCTTTATTAGAACCTCTCTTATAGCCACCGACTTCCCCTTTACACTTTGTAAACTCAAAATCTGGGAGAGACAAATGAAGATTGTCATTTTTTTTTCTTCTAGAAAGAACTCTAGTTTTCCATGCTAAACTGACCTACTTCCTGGCCGGAGTCCAGCTTTGTATAACACAGATCTTAGAAAAGGATAGCCTTGGTATACTTACAAAAACGCTGTGTTACATCTTGAGTGATTGCGTCTTTTTGTAAATTTCATTAAGAGGATTACCCAAGTGATCCTTTGTAGAATAAAGAATTTCAGGACTTTTTTGTTTGTTTTTAATAAAAAGCTGGATATTGCTGCAGTAGATGATATTATAAGGCACCATGGTGAACTAAAAATAGCCCTGGATTAAGAATCAGGAGATGTTTAAGGAGGGCTGGCATAGGTGATCCCTAGGGTGTCAGCAGGGGAAGAAAATCAAAGTACCCATTGCTTAGTAAGTACTTGTTATGTGTTCAGCACTTGTTATATGCCATGATAAACTTTAAGCAACATAAAGATCGGTGACATCTATTTTATTTTCTTATATCAGTGCTTATCACGGTACTTGATACAGTTTAGAAGTTCAACAGGAACTTCTAGAATAATTTTCAGGATACTTTAATGAACAAGAGAAGGTAATATTTTTAATTTTATTTTTTAAAGTGGGAAATTAGGCTTAAAGTTGTTAGGTAACTAGCTCAAATTTTTACAACTGTTGTATAGAAAAGCTTAGCATTTAATAATGAATGCTCTCTTTGATTCTACAATATATTATCTTCTCTATACCTTATATTCAACAGATAATTATTTAGATATCTCTTAGTTTAGGGCAACTTTGGTAGAATTGAAATGCAATGTAGGGAGCCACATTAATCTTAGTTATGTTTTAAGTAGGAAACCCAAGCAGCTGTGTAGAGAACTAAAATGCAGCAAACATGAAAAGAGACTCTATTTGGTAACTACACCAGATTCTAGGTAGTATGAATAATGGCTAGGACTACAGCGACTACATTGGACATGGAGGAAAACAGACAGGTTTGAGATATGTTATGAGATGAATTGAAGTGACTTGCTGATGGGCAAGAGGAAAGAGAAGAATTAAAGTAAGGCCAGGCGTGATGACTCACGCATGTAATCCCAGCACTTTGGGAGGCCTAGGAGGCCTTGAGGTCAGGAGTTCAAGACCAGTCTGGCCAATATCGTGAAATCCCATCTCTACTAAAAATACAAAAAATTAGCCTAGTGTGAGGGCAGGCACCTGTAATCCCAGCTACTTTGGAGGCTGGAGACTTGCTTGAACTGGGGAGGCAAAGGATGCAGTGAGCAGAGTTCATGCCATTGCACTCCAGCCTGGGTAACAAGAGCAAAACTCCATCCCCCCGAAAAAAGAGAAAAAGAATTAAGATATTATTTAAGGTTTTTGGTTTCAAATACTGAATGGAGGGTGATACCATTCTCTGAGTCACAAAAGTCTCTGAAAGGCATAATTTTACAGTGTGGGGAGCCAAGAGTTTTTTGTTTTTTTTTTTTTTTTAACATATTCTTTGATATGTATGTTAGGTAAGCAGGTAGATATGTGAAGTAGGCTGCTGGATACAGGATCCTGGACTTTTGGAAAGGGGTGAGAGTGGGGGCGTGCACATGGGAGTCTTTGGCTTGCATAGAGTATTTAAAGCCCTCGGCCCCTAATTGTAAAGGTATCTTCACCAAAGTAGCACAGGGTAGCTAGACAACCACAGCATACTTGGCAGGAACACTCATTATGTCCTCAAAGTGGCTTGAGTTGCTGGTTACTCCCTAGGTTTGGCAAAAAGGTTGAAAGCAAAACCCGTCTTCACTGAGAATTCCCTGTGGTACAATATCAGATTTAAAAAAATAGCAGAGTAGACTCTGCTGTAGACTTAGACCAAGAATAGACTCAACCACTACAAATCCTAAAGAAATTAAAATGAGCTTATGGATTTGTCAAAACACATTAACAGTGTCAAACGTTTAGATATGAGCAAGTACGATCTGATTACTTTTTTCTCCTATCCTAGAAAATAAAACACACATCAACATGCCACACCCTGGAGATTTGATGTACTGAAGTTTTCAGAAAGCTTGCATGCTGTTCCCACTGGAGAACTGACTGCGTCACGTTGCTGTGATTCATTTGGTGTCTGCCTTCCCTTATATTCTGGGCTCCTTGAAGGCAGAGAGGAACCTTTCTTTACCATGTCTCCAGCTGCTTAAAGTCTCTGAAGCATTATATTAGCTCAGTCATTGTGGGCTGATGAATCCAGTGAGCACTTGAGAAGGTCCTTTTTCAAAATATCTCACAGGAAAACCTGATGAAAAATAAAAATCACTCTTGTGAAATTTCATTTCTATAAACAGCTATGAGTCCTCATACTTGTTGAGTACTCATTTCCTGTCACCAATGTTTGCTGCGATTCCCTTTCTATAAGATCAAAGAATCATATATATACCATAAATGATCATAGGGATTTTTTTTTGAAGTTTGGCTCTGTTGCCCAAACTGGACTGCAGTGGCATGATGGAGGCTCACTGCAATCTCCGCTTCCTGGGTTTAAGTGATTCTTCTGCCTCAGCCTCCCAGGTAGATGAGATTACAGATGCCCACCACCACACTCACCTAATTTTTGTATTTTTAAGATGAATGGGGTTTAACCATGTTGGCCAGGCTGGTCTCTAACTCCTGACCTCAAGTAATCTGTCTACCTCAATCTCTCAAAGTGCTGGGATTACAGGTGTGAGTCACTGCAGTTGGCCTGATCATACTGTTTAATTTTTAAAAACTTAATTATATGAAGTCCTGTCCTCATACCAGCCACTTGAATCAAGTCAATCACTAGCTGTGACTAAATCCAGTGATGCTTTTTGACTTCCATTTTAGCACCTGATACGGTTTGGCTGTGTCCAAATGGAATAGCAAAAAAAAAAAGAGAAGCAACCTACATTATCTTATTATATTACTATAAGAAATCCCTGAAGTAAGTATTTTTATGCCCATTTGCAGATAATGCCCAGAAAACTTTACTCTCTTGTCTCAGGTCATGTAGGTTGCTGGCATTTGAAGCATTGCCATGTGAAAAGGTAATAAACTTGTGGTGTTTTTTTCCAGAGGAAGCTCCTAAAACAAATGAGTTTAAATTTCAGGTAGGCAGCTTAGGTATAATATCAAAGATCAATAGTTAACAATTAGAGCTGTATTACAATGGTTTTGGGTTTTCAGAGAAATCAGGCAATAAGGTAAAACACCATCTATCAGGATTGCTAAAACTTTTTTGATGGGGTGGAAGAAGGAATTAATCTGAATCCAGCTACAATATTTCGATAGTCATACACCAGCTTCTTTACATATTTACTAAATGTAAGACAACGTGAGAAAAACTTTCCACAAATTACCTTATTTAATCCTGCCAAAAATTCCACAAGGTAGATTATTTCATTTTACATATGAGAAAACTAAGGCATAGGCAGGCAAGAAGAATTCTCCAAAGCCACACAGCTATTATGGTTGCAGATGAAATTGATTTGCCAATCAGCTGACCAGAAATAGAGGAGATTATCCTATATTATCTGACTTGGGCCAATGTAACCACAAGGATCACACAGAGGCTTATTAGCGGGAGAGAGAGGTAGACACTGTGTTGGTGTCAGAGTGATGTGATGTGAGAAAGACTTGATCAGTCATTGCTAACTTTAAAGATGGAAGGAATGCATCCATACAGGCAGTCTCTAGCAACTGGAAAAGGCAAGGAAATGGATTCTTCCATAGAACCTCCAAAGGAACATAGCCCTGCTGAAACCTTGATTTTAGCTTGTGAAACCCATGCATTTTTAAATTTCTGAGCTACAGAACCATTAGATCATGAATTTCTGTTGTATTAAGCCACTAAATTTGTAGTAATTTATTATGCCAGCAATCAGAAACTAATGCAAGTACCCTGGCAAGAGAAAAGCAAGCATGTGATTATAATGCCAGAATTTTGATCTAATATCAGATGGCTATATGCACCATAGATTAGAGTTCCCAATGACGTGTAGGTATTTTAGAGAGTGCTAGAGAGATGGAGCTGAAAAGCCAGGAGGTATCCATCAGAAAAAGGAGATAATTGAAGCTGAAACTCTTTTCTTTTGTAAAGGGAATAATTATAAGTAATAGTCACATCCAAGTCATGACCATGGGTTTGGACAGGTATAGGTGACAAGGAGAATAAGATCAGGGAAAAGAAGATGGGTTACCAGATAGATCCAAGTACAAGAATATGAAAATCACCAATGAGGATGGCAGCAGTAGTAATGGAGAGAAAATTTATCAGACAGGTGCTAAACTATTACATAAATAAGGAAGGGGGTGCCCAGGAGTTCTGCTAAGAAAATTCTGCCAATAAACAAGGATGTTATACTTGCCCTAGCAGGTATCAAGACTTATTTTTAAGCCACATTAATTAAAACTATTAATTATAACATCAGTAGAATTGAATACATTGCCCAGAGATAGATACCTGCATATAAAGAAGCTATTAAGGTGACATTACAAATTAATAGGGGTTACAGGCTTTTCAAAAATAAAATAGGAACAGTGAGCACTCCACATTTAAAAAAAAATAAATCTCCAACTCGTGCCTTATTAAAATATGGATTCCAGATGATTTGAAAATGGAAGCTCCAAGTGACAAAGAGAAAACTTTAAAAGAATTTGAAAAAACAATTCATATACAGTGTGTTTATATGTGTGTGTGGGGTGTAGTGTGTGTGTGTATGTGTGCATGTATGCATATTTTATTACTGGAAAAGATTCTTGGATGAGATACAATATCTTACCTTTTCAATAAGCTGACCCTCTTCAATTGAAAAAAATATCCTTTTCTGTTGGATCAAAGCTCTGGGTCTATGACAAATAGATAAACAGCCATATACATGAGGGGGATATGACAAAGCATTTCTCATCTCTTTTATAACCAGTGGAACTATTTCATGTTAAATAGTAATGAACACAACAGCCAAAAGTTGTGATTCTTTGTTGAATTGATGAAGTCTTGCAGTGTATTAGTTTGTTCTTGTATGACTGTAAAGAAATACCTGAGACTGGGTAATTTATAAAGAAAAGAGGTTTAATTTGATCATGGTTCCACAGGCCATACAGGAAACATGACTGGGGAGACCTCAAGGACTTACAATCATGGCAGAAGTTGAAGGGGAAGTCAGCATATCCTACACGGCTGGAGCAGGAGGAAGAGAATGAAGATGGAGGTGCTACTCACTTTTAAAAAACCAGATTTTGTGAGAACTCTATCAGGAAACAGCACTAGGGAATGCTGCTAAACCATTAATAACCACCTTTATGATTCAATCTCCTCCTACCAGGCCCCACCTCCAACACTCCGGATTACAATTCAGCATGACATTTGGGTGGGGAAACAGAGCCAAACCATATCATGCAGCCAGTGAAATTTTCTTCAATTTCTTGCAAGACTTTGAGAGTCCTGTATAAGGGGCTTTTCAATGAGTTTTTGTCTTTAAAAATAATCAGAATTACTTTGAGAGGAGACAGAAGAAAGTATGTCAAGATCTCATGTCATTGTATTATTTTAGAGAAGAAATACTCTGAACTGAATCTTGGAATAACCAGAGGTTACCCAGGTGAAGACAGGGATATTGAGTGAAACAAAGGCATCAGTGAATTTATCAGCCTGGATAAAAAGGAGGAAATGATGGGGGACAGGCTGGTCCTTAGGCAAGGCCTGTTGCCTCTTTTAGCCTTGGTTAATTAATTGACATTTCTGGCCTCACCTAACCTACAAGGTTGTTTTGGGGGAGTCAAAATCACTTAGAAAAATAGTTGGTAAAACCTGTTCGTTGTTTGCAAAACAAGCACCAGGCACTGTGGTAGAAACCGAGATGAACAACACCTACCCCTACCCTCAGCAGCCAACCGTTAGAGAAGGTAGACCTGGACAACATTGCCAAGTAGCTTTAGGCAAAGTAGTAAATGAAAAGAACGTCATTAAGATGATGAATATGAAAGCTCTTTTTAAACCAAAACGCTTTTTCTAATTAAGAGATCATAATTGATCATGATGTGATTGGTGCCAGCTGGCCAGAACATGGATACAATCTGTAACATCTTTCTGTTCTCTAACATGTCAAAAGACAGTCTCTTGACAAGTTAGAAAATATAAGTCAGTTACCTTTGGGAGTCAGACCCAATAATGCACCTTACTAACACCGCATGGAAAGAAGGATGCTGAGATCTCACAGCTAGGTCAACCATACCAATTTCCCCTTCGAAATATTGCCCTGCAAGAGACAAATATCTACTGGATTGAAAACAGATTTGCAAGTTTGAAAGGTCAAAATAATAATTTTATAAAAAGCCTTAGTCATCCTATTCAAACCACTAAAGTTTAAATGAAAATATCATATCAGTGTGTCAGACATGTTTCTTACTCAGCAGTTAGCCCGTCACCCCCCTTTCACTTGGGCCAAAGGGACAATCTGTTCCCGACAGCCTGAGAAGTCTTTTTGTCATTTTGCAAACTTGCAGAAAAAGACACCAAGTTCTTGGCTTTGTGAGAAAAGAGATTGTGGTAAAAAATTTCACACATTTTTCTCTCCTTGCATAAATTCTCAGTGTTGCGCTCTTCCAGGGTGGCTAGGGGTGAGGATTTGAATAGAAATGCTCTGATTCTATAATGGCTCAGTAGTTCAAGCCAGATTACCTAGTTTCATTTTACTTCCGTTTAGTTGATTCGCAATGGTTGTACACGACAGTTTCAAGGACAACTGCTGAAACAGTTCCTTGACTAAACATCACATCTTCCCAAAAGGATTGTTAACCTTTTTCGAGAAAATCCTATAGCTGATGCTTATTTTAGTTCCTTTCACTCTGCTTGCCAAGGTCTCTGTGTACCTATTGCTAGTGTTTAACGAAGCCATTTGGCCAATAAACAGTGGCTTCCATTTGCACAATGTTCAAAGCAGTAGGGAGTATCACCTAATTAGATACTCAGCCTGATTCCCTCTAAGATTAACCTGATAACTGCCCATGGTAGGTAAGAAAACTGAGGACTGAGATGCCCAGAGTCTTGTCCGTGACCAGTTCTCTAGTCTGAGGAGAGAATCTAATTCTCTGCCTGTTTTTCTCTATATATATTTTAACCTCTCCAGATCCTATACTTCATCAAACACAAACATCTCCAATTGATTCACAGTTCCCTTGCTTTTTCTTTCAATTTCTTTGATTTTTTGAAACACATTTTTTGTACAAGTCACATAGCAACCAATCACATTCTGCCTTTGACACTCTTTCAGTTATTGTCTTGTTATGTAATAACTTTAAAAGTATTCAATAGTTGGTTTTCTCCTGAAGATAGAAATCATGTCTTTTTTGTTTATTCTATAGACTTTTGCAAATTAATTAACAAATAATAAATATTCAAAAGTATTTATTGCTTGATAATATAGCCTTCTTTATTAACCCATGTAGAAGGACCTTCGAGATGGTAACAGAAGAGAAAACGGAGCCATAGTGGCTTTCTACAATTCCCTTAGCCATAAAAGCAATATAGATAGGGACTGGAATCTCCATCTTCTTACTCTCAACCCAATGCTGCTTTTATTACTTCCAATTGCTTCCACAGTGAGTTAACCAGGTAAGGTTAGATAATCACTGTTCTCTGGACTAATTCTCTGCAGCTTCTGCCTTGCTGAATAAATATAAGGTAGATATTTTTTTTTGAGACGGAGTCTCGTTCTTGTTACCCAGGCTGGAGTGCAATGGCGCAATCTCGGCTCACCGTAACCTCTGCCTCCTGGGTTTAGGCAATTCTCCCGCCTCAACCTCCTGAGCAGCTGAGATTACAGGCACGCGCCACCATGCCCAGCTAATTTTTTGTATTTTCAGTAGAGACGGGGTTTCACCTTGTTGACCAGGATGGTCTCGATCTCTTGGCCTCGTGATCCACCCACCTCAGCCTCCCAAAGTGCTGGGATTATAGGCTTGAGCCACTGCGCCCAGCCAGGTAGTTTTTTTTTTTAATCAAAGGACTTGTCATCGGGAATCCAGTTTTGATAATACCCATCATTAAGCTAAAGAAACCTGTCTGCATCCAGAGATAGCTCCGAGGGTGAGGCTACTGATACCCTTGGCTGTCTGAATACTGAGAGGTCACTGGTGGACTCAGCTAGGGGCTCATCAGACTCATCAAGCTGACTAGCAAGGCCTTCATCATCTTTTTCAGCAACTTTGTGGCTCACAGCACTCTGACAACCAAGATAGGCAAAGAGGGATGGAAGAGTGAAAGCCGGGGAATCCACAGCCAGGGGCCATATGGAAGTGTTTGGGGATTAGAATCTGTGCCACATGTGCTCAGCTCATTCTGAGTGAGACATTTATCCCCCTGCAGTGAAGAGGAAATGGTCTGCAGTGATTCACTTCGTAGGAAGCAAGCATGGCTTGAGTCAAACCAGCCTCATCGGCATTACTTTCCAGAAGTGGGCAGCTGTAACAGCTCATCACAGATTAATCAAGGAGTATGTATCCAGTACCATTTGTCCTAATAAAGTTTATTTTGATGGACTGGGAAGAAAAGAAGCTACCTTAAGTAAATAGAGAACAAAGCATGTTCCCATTATAATGGATCACTACTATAAGCTAAGTGCTTTGCACATTTATTTTTTTAATCCTTAAAAGAACCATATGAAGTAGGCATTATCTCCATGTTACAGATAAGAAGCCCTAGGACCATCAAGATAAAGAATCTATATAGAAGGTTAAAAATATGGAGTGACAGGAGTAGGATTTGAACCCAGATCCACTTCTCTGGCTCAAAGTGTATGAACTTTCCATTTTATTGAAGATGTATCAGTGTCCAATCAGAAATGCAAATCATAAGCAATCTAGATACATATATAATAAAGGATTCATTACAGGAATTTGATTTGCACAACTGTGGGGCTGATGAAGGAGTTTCTATAAGGCTCTTGTCTTTTCATCCAGTGCTGCACCCTGGGGCCCATTAGGGAGGTAAGGTGGATTAAAGTAGAGGAAACAAGGGCAAGCTGGAACCCACAAGGATGGGCCGAAAGGTGTGTCAGTTCTTGCTACTTCTGTCCCTGAGAATGTGGGTGTCCTACAGGAGATGTTGGCACTTTCGTCACAGGGCTAACAATACACTTCTGGTCCAGGAGACAAAGAAGTTGAGGAAGAAACCAGGGAAAGCTGGAGCAGCTTCCAGTCCAATTATTGCCCCATGCTGAGAAAGTGAGCCACAGGTAAGTGACATCCTGTGTCATCTACAAAATGGTGTTGGTACCCTTAAAATATAGCTCAAGAATCTCTGTTGTGGTTCATGCTGTCCAGAAACATGCTGGGAAAGGAATTCTGGGAAACGTAGTTCAGCTGAGCCAAGCTGACACATTGTAAAGCCACCATCATGTATTTGTGGTAGCAGGGCTGTGGTTTGGTCCTGTCTTAACCAGACCACATTGGAATCCAATAAACTTGATGTCCTGGTAGCTCTTCCTGAACCCTGCAATAAGTCCTGAATAATTTTACTTTGTGTTATAAACTGTTTCTTTGTTTTTCAGCCCTGCTTCTAATGTCCCTGGCTCCTGTCTGCTGCCTAGAACGTTGCACATAAACTGTCCTATTTCTCTTCTGATGCTCATCTCATTTTTCCTATTCAGTCCCCATTTGCTCTGGGAGACAATGGTTTGGGGCTATTATTATTACTGTTGTCATTGTTATTGTTAGAGGGGTTGGTTCCTGAGAGACATTTAGAGCCAACTCTATATGATGCTGTTTGCTTTCTCTTCTTATTCCATCAGATAGAGAAACCCTGCAAGGAGAGAACGCAATGTCGCTCCAGGAGACCAGTTTATACAGAGGAGTACAAATCCCACTTGTATTTCACAGAGGAACAAGTTTAAGATACAGCTTTTATAAACAGACCCTTGGATCTCAGTAAGGGGATTTGAAAAGTCAAACATGCTGAGGCCATGAATATAAAAGTAAAATTACAAGGCTCAGGAACCTTTCCAGAGACAGGCTTATTTCAAACATTGCTATCTTGTAGGTGTTATTCTTAGCAGAACACGGGTTTATGTCAGCTTTCATTTTAACATACAGCTGGGATGGGAGTCATGCAATAGCTTCATTAGGCTGCTGAGGAGTTCATTACAGCAAAGTCCTGATTTTTCCTCAAGACTTATGACCTCTGAATCCAGCCCTTTCTCTCTCTCATACATTTCTTCGTGGATTTATTTATGTTGTTGGTAAAAATGAATCAGGTGCTTATACTGTGCGAGGTACTGTTCTGGGTCCAGAGAATGCAAAGATAGATGAGACAGAGCCATCATCTTCAAGGGCTTACAAATAAGATAGACAGAAGATAATCCAACACACTTAACGTGCAATAGATGCTACAGCAGAAGTCTGGGTAAGGGAGAAATGGGAACACAGAACCTGGAGAGAACAATTCCCTGGAGATGAAGAAGGGTATAGTTCACGTTTCATTGATGAGTTGGAACTTAGGCAAATGCCTAATGATTGGACAATCTTATTGAGTCAGACACATCTCATACTCTGAAGCCTTCCAGTTAGGAGTTTGGGGTTCTGTTCTTGTGCTTTCAAATCTATGGTGACGTGATATACCTATGCTTTCAAAGCAGCCTCATTACTCTATGATTCTTCTGCCTGAACTTAGTAACATTATGCAAAAGGCAGCTCAGCAAAGTGCCTCTGTTCAAATCCTAACCCTACCATTTAGTACCAAGTTAACCTGAAAATGTATGTTAACTTCTTTGTGCTTTGATTCCTTCAGAAGAAAAAAAATTGCTTGGGCATGGTGGGTCATGCCTGTTATCCCAGCATTTTGGGATGCCAAGACAGGTGGATCACATGAGGTCAGGAGTTTGAGACCAGCCTGGTCAACATAGTGAAACACTGTCTCTTTTAAAAATACAAAAAAGGCCTGGTGTCACACACCTGTAATCCCAGTTACTCGGGAGGCTGAGGCATAAGAACTCCTTGACCATGGGCAGCTGAGGTTGCAGTGAGCCAAGATCATGCCACTGCACTCCAGCCTGGGAGACAGAGTAAGACTCTGTCAAAAAAAAAAGGGAAGTAAGGAAGAAAGGAAGAAAGAAGGAAGGAAGGAAGGAAGGAAAAAATAAAGAAAGCAAAAAAGAAACAAAGAGAAGGAAGGAAGGAAGAAAACAAAAGAAGATGCCTATCTTAAAGGGCTGTTGAGAGGATGAATGAAAGGTAAATGCAAAGCACGTAGAATATTAATGGCATCAAGTAAGCACCGTAGAAATGCTTATTATTCATAACACATTTTCTTCTTAAATTTTATGTAGAAACAAAAGCTATGTTTTAGAATTAAACTTTCTACTATTCTCTTACTTCCAAAATTGGAAAATTTCTAAGAAGTATCATGATTTTGGGCAAGTCACATAGTGGCTTAGGGCTCAGTTTACCCACCTGTATAAATTATTAACTCAAAGAGTACCTACTATGTGTCAGACAGCCTTTTAAACTCTTCCTAAACACTGTCTCGTTTTATTCTTACAATCTCCCCCAATGAAATGAATTCTGTTTACTCAGTTTTTTTTGTGTTTTGTTTTTTTGTCTCATTGCAAAAAACAATGAGATATAGGTTTCTATCTCCAGGAGCCATACGTTTAGGCACTTCTTTACCCAATTTCTGGGAGAGCTAGACTCTGCCTTTTTTTTTTTTTTTACCCTGCTTAAGGGGCTTTGTACATAATGATTTATATCTAATTTACACCATAATGACATACGTTATTCAATCCTCAGAACATCGGTCCCCTCACACACAAATGTTGGTATTATTGTCCCAGTTTATAGATATGTCAACTTTGAGAGTTGAATCCAGCTCTATATGACACAGTTAATAACAGAGATATGATGCTTGCCTCTAGGCTTATCTCAGTCCAACAGTAGTATTTTCATCTGCTGAGTTGTACTATTTATCTGCAGGTAGGGGACAATGTAGGGAGAGCAGTCATATGCCCACCCATCTCCGAACAATTCTGCCAATAATCTGAGGAGATTTGTAGGTCCTCTGAAGGCCTGTATAGTACCAGTTCTGCTCTCAGGGAGTCTCCCACAATGTGCTTTAATTTCAACTGATAGATAACTTCAGCCAAGAACTTTTGTTAAACTTTACTGATTTTGCTAGGAAAGCAAAATTGGTGTTGATGCCTTCAAAGTTAGCTCAGCTTTCTCTAAGAGATCAGCCCCAAAGCTCATCACTCTCAGTCCTTCCTAATATTACTGGTACCTAGTCATCTGTTTAGGTTTACAACCCTCAGACTAGACGAAATCGAAGGTTGTTTTAGACATAAATTTCTGTCTCTCAGACTATAGGATCCCTCCATATCTAGTTCATTAATCCACCACCTTAGCTGTGCCATTTTTACGTCCAAAGAAGACCTCCTTCCTATATTTTTAACTTTAGATCAGGGGTGTCAGACTACAGCCCACAGGCTAACTCTGACCTGCTGCTGTTAGGTTTTCACTTTATCTTTTTTAAATAAAAGATTATCATATTGAAAAACAGTTACTTTCATTTGTTCATGTATTATCTACGGGTGCTTTCACGCTACAGTGGCAGAGTATTTGTGAAAGAGGCTGCATGGCTGAAAACCTAAAATATTTATTAACTCACCTTTTACAGAAAAAGTTTGCTAACCCACCCCTTGCCTTAGACTATGAGCTTTGCATGACTATGTTAGTTACGGCTCTCTAGAGGGACATAACTACTAGGATAGATGTATATATTTGAAGGGGAGTTTATTAAGGAGATTGACTCATGCTATCACAAGGTGACGTCCTACACTAGGCCGTCTGCAAGCTGAGGAGCAAGGAAGCCAGTTAGAGTCCCAAAACCTCAAAAGTAGACAGCCTGGCAGTGCAGCCTTCAGTCTGTGGTGGCCAAAAGCCTGAGAGCCCCTTGCAAATCACTGGTGTAAGTCCAAGAGTCCTAAAGCTGAAGAGCTGGGAGTTTGATGTTTGAGGACAGGAAGCATCCAGCATGACAGAAAGAAGAAAGCCAGAAGACTCAGCCAGTCTAGTCCTTCCATGTTCTTCTGTCTGCTTTATTCTAGCCATGCTGGCAGCTGATTAAATGGTGCCTACCCAGATTAAGGGTGACTCTGCCTCTCCCAGTCCACTGACTCAACCGTCATCTCCTTTGGCAACACCCCTCACAGGCACAACTCAGGAAAAATACTTTGCATCCTTCAGTGCAATCAAGTTGAGAATCAATATTATCCATCACGGTGGCCCAAAAATGTATATCTCAGCTCATTCTGAGGGAAATTTGGGAGACATTGCTGTCAAGTGGTTAAGACTCAAATATCTAGAATTGGACTTTTAAAAATTGAAACAACAAAACAACACTTTGCTGGCACTCCCAGTTATGAAATTACAGCAACATCTCAGAGTCAATTTCTTATCAGTAAAGTGGGACTTAAAGATAGACAGCATGTGGGAATAATGACGATGACTGTGAAGAAATTGACGTGTTAGCTAAAGATGGACATGCATAGAAAGCAAACATTATAGAGACACAGAGGGCCTCTCATCATATTAGCTGTTATTACAGTAATACTGAGCCATTGCTGACACAGGTCTTGAAGCTGCTTCCTCTTCATCATCACCACTGTTACCCTATTTCAGGCTCTTCCCACCCCTACCCCATTTGTCTTTTGCCTCCAAAATACAGTGAGTTTCTATCTTAAAGCATAACCAGTTGCTTTACTCCAGGCTTAAGAAACGTTACTAGCTCTGCACTGCCTAGAAAACAGAGTGCAAATTTCTCGATGCATGTTCCTCTAATACACGAAAAACTACAGCCTGCTTTCCCTGACTATACCTCTACTCTACTCTGTTTTATACACAAGCTCCAAACTCAAGCTTTGCAAAGCATTCATGGTTCCCCACTTGAATCCTGTTTACGTCCCTACATTAACCCATTTTCTCTGCCTGGAACGTCCTTCTCAGTTCCCTTGATCTGCCTTTTGAAATCTTACCTGATCTAGATGGTCCCAGTATTGATTACATGTGGAAGATGGAGGAAACTGATGCTCAAAATGCAGCAAAAACTAAGTGAATCTACAGTTGGTATTTAACAAATGCTTTCTGGATAAAATTTAAGATGAAGTAAGGTGTTCAACAGTCAGGACCCACAATCTCTGGGATATTTTCTCCTAGGTGAGGACCATCACACTCTATATTTTCCACAATATTTTCACAATCATTTCACTGTGGGCAATACCTTCCTGTTTTTCCAGAAATTCTTTCCTCTGTCTGGAACCCTTTTTCTGTGGTTTGAATGTGTTCCCCAGGTTTTATGTGTTGGAAACAATATTCAACTTTATATGTTGGTGGTTTTTGGAGATGGGGTCTTTGGGAGATAATTAGGATTAGATAAGGTCATTAAGGTGGCTCCTCGTGATGGGACTGGTGGCTTTATAAAAAAAAAAAGAGAGAGAGACCTGAACAGGTACACATACTCTTGCCCTCTTGCCATGTGGTAGCCTCCACCCTATCATGACACAGCAAGAAGTACGTCCCCAGATGAGGCCCCTTGACCTTGGACTTCTCAGCCCCCAGAACTGTAAGAAATAAATTTTTAAAAAGTAAATTACCCAGTCTCTGGTATTCTGCTATTGCAATACAGAACAGACTGACACATTTCCTTGGCTGAAGCCCTGCTCTGCAGTGTGGATGGCACTGTGTTTTGCCTCAGGATGCTAGGGGCAGGCAGCATGTTTCTTGCAGCAAAGACAAAGAATAAATTGTTTATTGTCTCTCAGAAAAATACATGAGATGGGCCTATGTGTTTAGCAGATGGGCATCTGGACAAATGAAGGAGGATAATCACCTTTTGTTAGAAAATTAAAATAGGAAAGATGGAGCAAAAGGTGTAGAGAATCCTCCCTCCTTGTTTCCTAAGTCTAGAAATCCCCCACCACAATCCCCCATTTATTTTACTTATTTGAGAAAGATTTGCACTTCGAAGCTAGTGAATCTGCTTGGCAGGTAATGGGCTGCCCATCCACCAGCTGCTGCCTTGGCAAAAGGCACATCACTATTGCCATGGCAACCCACAGGCAGGCAAAGGGCGCACAGCCCTGGCTGGAGGCCAAGGTAATCCAATGGCACTGGGCTTTGTTAATAGAAAGAGAAAAGCAGGCCAGAGCCGATTGCCTCTGCCTTTGCCAGTAAAGGTTGGACGGGAGCAGAGTGCAGAGCTAATTAACCGGCCAGACCAGCTGTTGGCTGCTGCTTGCCAAATCCAACAAGTGGCCCAGGGTTCCTCTATTCCTAACCCTTGTCATCTTCCAGGGAGGCTGTGCCCGGGGGGAATAAGAGCCTTTTCTCGAGTGATGTCATCTGAGTATTTGTAGAATTTCCTTTTTGTGGGAAAGTTCTCTGGCAAAGTATAAAGGGATTTGATTTCCCTCAGAAGACCCCTTGGGCTTAGCATTACAATTTTAAAGAAAGATTTTTCTAGATGAGAAACAAATCTTTGCGTTATAAGAGGAGGTGGGTGGTGAGGGGGATGGGGTATCCATGCTTTAGGTCATGTATTTGATGCCTAATTTAAGGTGGAACATTAACATTATGAAATCCCATACCAGATAAAACAAGGCAAGGCACCATCTTCAATTAGTAAAAATGGATTATCCTAGAAAGACTACATTGCTGGGGAAAGAGAGCTACCATATTGAGTCCCCAGTATATGACGGATAGTTCATGTATATAAAATTCTTGCAAGGTGCATTGCGTTATAACAATTGTGCAGATGAAGAAACTTAAATCTGCAAGGCCAAGGAGCTTGCCAAGTTTGCATAGCTGAACTGAGCTGCTATGAGGCCCAGCTGAGATTGGAGCCTAAATTGGTCTACAGTGCACATGTGTTCTACTGGCCCACACTAAAGTCACCACAACTACACTCAGTATTATTGACATCCTGGAAAACATTTGGCCTAGGAGGAATAAATAATCTGACAAAGGATTTTTAAATTTACCAATAAATGCACAGTGACATATTTACAAAGATAAATAACAATTTAGCTTTGCATGACCTTTATATAGTAATAATTCTACACTGAGTCTTGTGTGTAAGGCATTTTATGTACATTATCATGATGCTCCAAAACAGGACTTCTACCATCATTTTATGGATGAAGTAACTAAGGCTTAGAGAGCCTTGTGGGAGCTAGTGGGGAAAAAAATTACGTGATAATATGGTTGCTCGAACTAGAATATCTGGGACATGTGGTGGCTGTATGTCTATATATTCTTGAAGGCTCAACAAGCAGGTACTTGGAATAAGGATGGAAGAGAAAGGCAGAATTCCTGTGATTTAACAATGGAATGAGGACAGGAGGGAGGAAGTAGAGTACATAAAACAGGCTTTTTGCCCCAGAAGTCCAATGCATATTCAGAAAACTTGAAGGACTTGTCTCTGAAGCTGGCTTTTCCCCAAATAATAATATTGATTCAGTTGGAAAAGAGGTCAGGGAAGAATGGGGAATGGCTCATACAGAGAGACGAATGTTCTAGTTCATTCCGTGGTCTCTGAAGCATTTACAGCTGGAACCATGGAATGCTAGAGCTAAGGAATGTAAGAGCAGGATTAGTATTTACTGGGGCACCTAATTAATGTCAACTGTTGTATCTTCCACATCATACTTAATGCATATGGTGTCTCTATAAGAGAGTGATTGCAATACCCATGTCACGTGATAAATTGAGATGCAGAAAATGATGAAGTGAGTTACTTTAAGAAAGAATTGGGGGAAGAAGACAAATCTCACCCTTAGTCATTATTCTTTCTGGCTTTCTAGAATACCACATATAGATCCTGATACACAGGCATGTGTCACTTAACCAGGGGCACAGGCACATGTCATTTAACCATGGGGATACATTCTGAGAAATGTATCATTAGGCCATTTTGCCATTGTGTGAATACCATGGAGTGCACTTACACAAACCTAGAAGGTTTGGCCTACCACACACATAGGCTATATGGTATAGCCTATTGGTCCTATAGCTGGAAACCTCTACAGCAGGTTATGATGTTAAATACTCTAGGCAATTAAAACACAATGGTAAGTATTTGCATAGCTAACCACAGAAAAGGTACAGTATTATAATCTTATGAGGTCACCATCCCATATATGTCTTGTTATTGACCAAAATGCCATTATGTAGCATCTAACTTTAGTTCCAAGCTCAGAAATGAGGCACAGTGATACTAGGTATGAGTTAACCTGGGCACAGAACATGGAACATGGGAAGCCTAGAATGAATAGGAGTCCAAGAAAACATGCTGAGCAGTTAAGTGGAAAAGTTGATTCCCTTTTTGATTCAAAAGTCAAGAATGGTTTTAGGAATTGAAGCCATAACTTACTCATGAATACATTAAATTTAGGGATGCAGCAAGAAACGAGAAACAAAATCATAAGTGAGGTATAAAGTAGCTTTTAAAGATAATATTTGTATGGACTGACATGGTACATAAGAGCCTGCTGCCAGAGCAAAGAGCCCAGGTAGCAGACAGAGCCAGGTTTCAATATCAGCTTTGCTATTTTCAAACTTAGGCAGCATTTGCCAAATGTCACGCATATATATACATATATACACATATATGTATATATATAATCACACAGAATCCTCTAAGTAACCCTATGAAATAATTGTGATGATCTAGTTCTACAGCAGGAGTGAAAAAACTGAGGCAGGGAGAAGTTAAATAACTTGCCCATGTTTCCTATATTGGTTACGTATTGTTGCATAAAAAATTATCCCGAAATTTAGAAGTTTAAAATAGTAAATATTTTATTATCTCACATTTTCTGTGGGGTAGGAATCAGGCCATGGCTGTCCTGGGTCTTCTGCTTTCTCATAAGGCTGTGTCTTTGTCTATTTTGTATTGCTATAACAGATTATCTGAGACTGGGTCATTTATAAAGAAAAGAGGTTTATTTAGCTCGTGTTTCTGCAGGTGGGAATTTTAAGGACATGGCTCTGGCTTCTGGTGAGGGCTTTCATGCTGTCTCATAACATGGTCAGTGAGGAAGAAGATATGTGCAAAGAGACAAAACCCAAGGGGTATCCTGACTTTATAACAACTAACGCTCAAGGGAGTGTGAACTTGCTACCATGAGAAGGGCAGAAAGCTATTCATGAAGGAGCGGTCCCTATGACTCAAACACCCCCTACTGGACCACCTCCCAACACTGCCACATATGGGAACAAATCTCAATATGAGTTTTTGTGGGCACAAATTCAAATCTTAGAAGGATGCCATCAAGGTGTCCTCTGAAACAGGTGTCCTCTGAAGGCTTGACTGGGAAAGAATCTATTTTCAGGTTAATTCACATAGCTGCTGCAGAATTCAGTTCCTCTTGGGCATTGGACTAAAGACCCCTGTTCTTCACTGACTATTGGTGGGAGATACCCTCAGTTTTTTGCCTCAAGGACTTCTCTCACCTGACAACTTGTTTTGTCAAAGCCAGCAACACAGAGAATCCGCTAGTAATATAGAAACCACAGTATCTTGTAATTACTCAACAAAATGACAAACCCACTATGTTGCCATATTCTGTTGGTTACAAGCAGGATATTCAAGACGGAAAGATTATAGAAGTCCATGAATAATGGGAAATGGGGATCAACTGTAGCTATCTTAGATGCTGTCTATTTTCTCCCACTAGCAAGCAGCAAAGCTATGACTTGAACACAGGTATTTTGTTTCCAGAGTCCATGCTCTTAACCACTAAGCTATATAGCTACTCTGCCATGGGACCATGAGACTTGGGGCTAAATAATTTACTTTGAGTCTCTGTTGTGTTTTTCTACAGAAGATGCATTGATAATATTTGCATTTCAAGATTTTTGCTGGGATCCAATATAATGCATTCAAATGCATAACACATTCGCAGTTCCTAGTGTGCTGAAATGCATTTAAATGAACTGAAGTGGTGGTTAATATGGATATTGCTGTTTAATCAGAGTATCCCAACAAACCTGGGAGGGTGAAGAGGGATTAGAAAACTCCTGTTTTACAGCACAGGAGGTTTACTGACCTGTGCAGCATTCTTTCTGGGACTTTGGATTTTATTTTTGCTTAGAAACTCCACTTAACTCCCAGTGTTTTCACTCATCCCAGAAAGTGGGATTGAATCTCTCTTTATAATAGAATTTCCTCTGGGACTAAAATAAATCAAAATCTGCATGCATGGTCTATCCATTGACCATGGTTAGGAAATCAAGACAGACTTGGAATATTTAGGAACACTCTTTGAAATTCACCCTGTCACCTTTCATTTTTCTTACCTTTATTCCTTCCCTCCTGTTGCCTCACAAAGTTGAAGGAAAATGATGTACACCCCTGCTTACCTTCTGACCAACTTTAAAGCTGTTTCTCTACAGCATGGCTGAGTTGCGTGTCCTGTTCTGCAAATATGTGCTGAATAAAGTTTGCTTCATCTTGTAGAAGCTTCCACTGCTCAGCATTCTGCTGTAGGGACTTTCATTGTTCCTCTAGAATGAAAAAATATAATGCACTAGTTTGTGTTGAATATTTCTCTGCCACCTCACATCTCTTCACCCTTTTGCTAAAGAATGAAAAGAAGACAATCTCCAGGTGGCAGAGAATGACATCCTATGAAGATCTTGCAAATCTAGAACTAGTTGATCTAATCTTTGCTGCTTTTACTCTTTATAGAACCCACAGAACTCCCTCTGTGATGATTCCTGAGAAGCCCATATTCTCTGCGTTGTTCCCTGTACCTGTCCTTTACACACGTGGGGATACAGGTGACCAAATCTGAGAAATTCAATTTTTGGTCACTTCATTCGAATCAGAGTTAAAATTGAAAGCATGCATCTTTGTGGATCCACAGCATATGTTTTAGCTGAATTTCTGTATTACGTGCAAGAGCAACGAGAGACCTGGGTTCTAGTCCTGGTTGTTAAGCCATTAGTAGTTCATTATGCAGCTTTGAGTAAAACCTTTTCCCTTGCCAGAAATTAATTCCCTCATCCATCAGATGGAAAGCTGTAATCAGACCCTGTAAGCATCCTGGGGTTGGATTCAGAGACCACTTTTTTCTTTGTATTTGTCCTTGAGTTTCTGTGTAAAATCTAATTTGAGGAAAAATCCCTGATTCTGTACTCTAATCTATTCTAAATATGGCAAAGCCAAGCCATTTCCTGTTAAGTTTCCTTGGAAGCATAAAAAACAGAGATTGTGACTTCTCAGCTAAGTACATTTTTTCCTCCAGACCTACTTGAGGGAGGATGGGATGGGAACACTGTGTCAGACAAAATCAAAACGTACCACACAAGTGGAGCCCTCAGCTAATCCAAACAAAATGATGGGGGTGGATGGTCAAAGTCTGAACAATTTTAATGCAGGCATGAAGATAGGCCACACAGTTAGATCAGAATTTAAATAACCTCAATTCACATGTTGCATTTTAGAGCTCCCTTCTCGAGCCCTCAAAAACTTCCAAATGTTTCATTTGGGGAAGCAGATGCCCCTGGAAATGAAGACCATTCCTCCATTGTCTTCTCCTTTCTCTCTTCCCCAGCGTTAACTGCTTGCTATCCAGACTGAGAATCCTGGCAGATGGTACTTTCTCTATAAAGAGAGAAAGAGGGGCTCAGTGTTTTGGTGTGGTTCATAGGAAGAGTGACATGGGCTTGGTAAGTGACATGTTCACGGGAGATGCTGAGGCAGAGGGTCCCAGTATAGAGCAGACCATGCAGATGTTTGTCAGCAGCTATCCAAGGCACTATCAAGGAAGTGCTTAATCAGCCAGACTCATTAAGCACTTCCTTGACCCCAGACACCATCCTATGCACCAGGGATAAAATGGTGAGAAACACAGTGTACTTTCATCTGGCAAAGTGGGAAAAATTCACTTATTCAAAGTAAGAGGTGAGACCAGAAAGTGGACAAAGTTGCAAAATTAGAAGTGAGCAGCTTGTTGTGAAACGTAATGCCACATAGCAGAACAAGCTGTTCAGAACCAAGTCAGAGAATAATATGAGGATGTTGGAGGCTCCTACAGAGTGTACTGAGTGACAAAAATAAGATTGCTTCATTTTAAAGGACTCTGTTGGATAGAACGATGGACAGCCTACAAAGACATGCTTTGTCTTTTGTTCTGTCAAAGAGTATTCTTGAATATTGTTCAATATTCTTGACATTTTTCTTCAATGTATTCTTAGATAGAATGTATTCTTAGATTGAATATTCTTGAATGTCTTTTTAGATTGCTTCTTTTGATATCTTTATATTGAGCCCCCTTCTTTCCACTCTTTACTCTTTGGTGCTCATCTTTATATAATACAGTTTAACTCAAGCCAAGAATATTTGTTTAGTTCCTAAAATCTGCTCCAAGTGTCTTTGTGATGACATTTTCATGGATACTTTAATATCAAGTATCATTTTTATAAAGGGTTTTGGAGAAAGAAAGAAGGAAAGAAAGAAAGAGAAAGAAAGAGAGAGAGAGAGAGAAAGAGAGAGAGAAAGAAAGAAAGAAAGAAAGAAAGAAAGAAAGAAAGAAAGAAAGAATACAACCAAAGGAAAGGAAATAAGATAAAAGATGATTTAAAAATGGTTGTCACCTCAAGAACTTTGAAAAAGTGTCAAAGATGGTGCATGAGGAAAAGAAAATGTTAGAGATTTTGAGATGATATTGAAGCACAGCAGTTTCTTTCAAATAACAAATGGGATGGAAAGTGAGTTAGCGATTAGTCATGTGAGGATGGCGGGTGAGGAATTGGAAGGAGAAAGCTATTGACTCAACCTGGCATGAACTGTATATATAAAAACAGATGCACAATTCTGTCATAAATTGGCTTGGGAGGTAGGTTGCTTATACATAAACATAGCTTGAGAAATAATGTGACATGTGACCCCTGTGGTACACACTGGATTGGCCACCCATGTCTGCCTTTAGGGAAATACCTGTAGCCCCAGCAATAACCCCTTTCATGAATTGCCTCAGTTCATGGTCATAGTCACCTCACTTAAGGTCATATTCCTTCTTAGGATAACCTAGATTTAATGACTGAACAATGTGGGAATATAAAAGCCTTACTCAACTTTAAAGAACTCCATCTAGGCTATTCTAGTGCCTTCGTATTTTACCGGGTCAGCTTAGGCTTTTGAGACTGTGTTGTAGCTTGGCTTTCTCCTCTGCCATTTTACAGTTTTTTCTTTCTCATCAGCAAGTATTGATTCCAAGGCCATGACTTAAAATACTCTATATGTCTACTCTAACTCTTTCTGACAATCTACTTCCCAGGAGATCCAATCGGCATCATTATCAAATACAATGAATTGAATGTTTATTTTCTTCCAAAATTGACATTTTAAAATCCTAATCCCCAAGGTGATGGTACTAAGAGGTGGGACTGCCAGGCATAGTGGCTCAGGCCTGTAATCCCAAGACCTTGGGAGGCTGAGGTGGGCGGATCACCTGAGGTTGGGAGTTCAAGACCAGCCTGACCAACATGGAGAAACCCTGTCTCTATTAAAAATACAAAATTAATCAGGTGTGTCGGCACATGACTGTAATCCCAGCTACTCTGAAGGCTGAGGCAGGAGAACTACTTGGACCTGGGAGGTGGAGGTTGCAGTGAGTGGAGATCATACCACTACACTCCAGCCTGGGTGGCAAGAAGAGTGAAACGCAGTCTCAAAAAAAATAAATAAATAAAAATAAAAGAGGTGGGACGTTTGGCAGGTGATTAGGTTATAAGAGAATGAGATTAGCAACCTCATGAAAGAGGCCCTAGCGTAATCTCTTACCTTCCACCATATAAAGTAACAGTGAGAAGAAGGCAGCTGTCTATGAGAAAGCAGACCATCATCAGACACCAAATGTGTCAGCACCTTAAAGTTGGACTTCCCAGGTTCCAGAACTGTGAGAAAAAAATTTCTGCTGTGAACAAGCCACCAGTCTATGGTATTTTGTTATACATACTGAACAAACTGACATACCCACTATATAAAAAATAAAAGACATTTTCTTTGTCAGTTACTGCTATTATTTGAACATGATTGAGAAATCAAGGACTCTATTTTTTTTTCTGACACTCTTTAAAGGCTATGTCCTTTCCTTATTCCCTTTATTCTCTCCTTTGTTCTCCCTTTCCCATTTCCTCTCCTGTCACTGCCCCTTTCCCACTTGGTTCAAGATTACTGGGACAAGATTGAACAGGGGACAAGATTGAACCTTTATCTCAGGACTATCAGAACAAAACATTTCATAGCAAAATCAATTTTCAGGACCTTGGGCAGCACCATACATACTACCCTCCCCCCCACCCCAACATTTTATTCTCTCAATAGCTGTGCCAAGCAGAATCTAGAGTACCCTTTGTCAGTGAAGTAGAAGCTGTTGAAGTAACTTCTGCATTAGGACAGGTTGATCAGAGCCCTGAGTTGGTATCCAACTTTAACAGTTTATTATTAGTATTTTGTGCTTATATTTCTCATGCATTCTTTAGCCCCAACAATGTCACTACTTTTCCTTAGCAGCATATATTAAGCCTGATCAGGTATTATATTTATGTATTAATAAAACTGGTCATATGAGTGTCTCTGTTGAACAAATTGTATTGAATAATTGCAAACCATTCATAATCCTCTATGTACTTGGTTCCTGGCTTCTGTAACCAGTAAAGACAGCTGAAAGGTAAACAGATAGCTTTATATATTCTATACAAAGCAATTACATTTTTCACCCTGACTAATTTTAAAATGTAACATTTGCCGTATTCCGAAAATTATCTAAGGAACATATTTGGAACTTTCTTATTCTAGTACATCTTTCAAGCAAATATTGGCTTTTTTATTTAAAATTTTAACCTAGGAACTGTTTATAAAACTTCTCCCATAGTTTTTGCTTAAATTTAAGTGAAATGCATCCTAGAGAGAGACAGCACCCTTAAAGTTACTAGTGTATAAACTTCATGAGGACAGAGGTCTTATTCTTCTTGATCACCACCATATCCCTAGAACTTCCAGGAAATTGAATGCTTAGAAAAACAAAACAAAAGACTCTCACGTAAAGTTGAAAAGAGGCTCTAATTGTGGCAAATAAAGCAAGCAAACTCCTTCTAAGAGAAGTTCCTTCCTGTTCAGAGGGAGGAAATCAAATTTCTGTGCCAATGAAGTAAACACAGAGTTTTCATAGAGTGCAAACTCAGAGTAAAAAACACAGTAACTCTGCCCTCTGCAAGGAACATTTGTGCTTTCCCTGACAAAGTGCTGCCTCAGACTTCAGAAAAGATATTACTTCTGCCCAGGGGATTGGAAACTGTCCTTGAGGGCAATGAAAGTTAACTTGAGGCACTGTTCTTACTCATTCTCATTCTAAATGCATTAAGAAATGTTTGGAATGACTTGCCTTAAATAGAGGGACAAAAGATATCTTTGGGGAGTTTCTGCTGGCCCCTATGCCTTAGGTTATAAAGACAATAAATATAGTAAAGGCAATTTAAATAGTCTCTGCTTCAATACAAATAATAATAATAGTAATAATAATGGCAAGAGGAAAAGAATTCTAATAACAGCTTTTCTATTTCTTTCTTTTGGAACCAGAATGTCTATCCTACATCTGTCTCACCACTGTATTGTGGAAGGAGAAAACCATTTTGATTTCACAGGTTCAGAGGTGCAGAGAAATTTGCCCCAGGTTGAATCATACCTGGAGTCTCACATGTCTGATTTAGATGAGACTCTGGACTTTGGACTTTTGAGTTGGTGCTGAAATGAATTAAGACTTTTGGGGCTTATTGAAATGGGATGAATATATTTTGCATGTGAAGAGGGAATAAATTTTGAGATTCAGTGGTGAAATGCTATGGTGTGAATGTGTCTTCCAAAATTATATGTTGTTACTTAATCACCAATATGATAGTATTTGGAGGTAGACCCTTTAGGGAATGACTAAGTCATGGGGTCATGACTAATCTCTCAGGAATAGGATTAGCAACTTTATAAAAGAGGTGAAAGAAGCACCCAAATTCCTTTTTATAACCTTCTGTTCCTTCTACCATGTTAGGACACAGTGGTTGTTCCCTCTACAGGGCAAAGCAACAAGGCTTCCAAGGTCTTTGGAAATAAAGATCAGGCCCTCCCCAGACACCAAACCTGCTAGCACCTTCATCTTGAACTTTCAGCTTCCAAAACTGTTAGAAATAAATGTCTGTTCTTTAAACATTACCCAGGCTTAGGTTTTTTTTTTTTTTGAGATGGAGTTTCACGCTTGTTACCCAGGCTGGAGTGCAATGGCGCGATCTTGGCTCACGGCAACCTCCGCCTCCTGGGCTCAGGCAATTCTCCTGCCTCAGCCTCCTGAGTAGCTGGGATTACAGGCTTAGGTATTTTAATATAACAGCAGGAACAAGCAAAGACAGTATGAGTTATCAATTCTGATACTTTACATATACTCTAAGATAAAACAAGGAAGTAAACACATCGTAAACAATGAAAGCCAGGTTTCTCACTGTCAGAAAGAATTGTCAACATAGAAAGGAGGAAGGCAAGAATAAAATCTGTGGTATGAAACTTGATTCTCAGGTATTAGTGTGACCTTATATTTTTTAATATAGATAGATGATTGATTGATTGATAGCTAGAGATAGATGAAAGATAGATGATAGATAGCTAGAAACAGAGATATAAATGTTTGTACAAATGAGATGCATACATATTTTTTCCTAAATCTGATCTCTGAAATAATCTATATGCAATAACATCTCAATAGCAATTAGCACACTTAGCACTCAGATCTTGGCTTCTAATTTTTCTGGGGGGAAGCCAGTACTCTACCAGCATGTCACTGTTACGTGGTGGCAGAGTGTAAATGTGCTTTAAAAATTATGGTGTTATGTCAAAGGAATCCATAAACCAATGTGAAAAAGTTCCTAATAGCCTAATCAAGGCCAATCTATGCAGTGCAATAAATACAAAACTTTATAACTGGTTTAAACCAGTTTAATGTTTATAGCTCTCATAGATGAAAATAAATATCTGCAAATTCATATTGACATAAATTTAATAATATGAATAAAGAAATAAATAGGGGAGAAGGAAAAGCTCTTCCTTACAGTAGAATTCTAATTAATAAATGTAGGAGGAATAATATAAGTGGAAAATCACCATTTGGGGAACACTACAGTAATAATTGTTGCAAGGAACAACCATTAACAGATAATAAAATTAATCGGTAAAAGTATGATGAGAAACAGATTATTTGCATGATCTCAAAATATCTACCCACAAAGTAGTTATTAAATACAAAGGTTAAATTGTAACTTTACAGGGGAAAAACCTGTCAGAACACTCTTATGCGAGTGTTCTCACAATATTGCTAGTAATAGAACATGAACAATTTGTACTTCCTGGTAAGATACACTGAGAAAGTCACAATATTGTTTTGGTGATAATTTTTTTTAACCAAAAATGCACACCTGAACCTAATCATGGGGAAAATTATATAAATCTAAATTGAAAGAATATTTTACAAAATAACAGGCCTAGACTCTAAAAATATCAAGTCATGAATAACAAAGAAAAAGCAAGGAAATCTCATTTGAAGGAGTCTGAGAAGATGTGAAATCCAAGTATAATACAAAATCTAGATAGGATCCTGGACCAGAAAAGGGACAATTGGTAAAATTTACATAAGGTCTGTAAATAATATGAGACTATTGTATCTGTATTAATTTCCAGGGTTTGACCATTTTTAAAATATGTATACATAAAATTAACATTTAAGGAATCTGAGTGAAGAATAGATGGGAAATATGCAAATTTTTGGTAAGTCTAAAATTATTTTAAAGTGAGACTTGTGGTGTGGTTTTTTTTTTTTTTTTTTTTTTTTTTTTTTTTTTTTTTTGAGACAGGGTCTCTGTCACCCAGACTGGAATGCAGTGCTGTAATCTCAGCTTACTGCAATCTCTACCTTCCAGGCTCAAGTGATTCTCCTCCTGAGTAGCTAGGATTACAGGTACATGCCACCATGCCCCACTAATTTTTATATTTTTAGTAGAGATGGTGTTTTGCCATGTTGGCCAGGCTGGTCTCTAACTCCTGACCTCAGATAATCCACTCACCTTGCCCTTCCAAAGTGCTGAGATTACAGGCATGAGCCACCCCGCCCAGCCATATTTTTTAATTAAATGAGTATTTTTAAAAGTTAATAACCCTCTCCCAGATATCTTGCTTTAGAACCTTTTCGAGATAAATAATTGCAACCATCAATATATATATATATCCCTATTAGAAGCTACCTAATATATATATATATCCATATATATATATAATTTTTTGGTTGTATCTAAAGTCCAAGAACACAGGCTTATTTTGGTTTTATTTATTGCTTAGTCCTCAACATCTAAAAGATTAATCATTGGAACATCAAGCTCTCAAAATACATTCATTAAATAAGATAGCAGTAGATATGAGTTTATCTCTTAGTCCTGTCATTTGCTAACTGTGTGATTTTTTTAAGAAAACTTGCAGCCGGGCGCGGTGGCTCACGCCTATAATCCCAGCACTTTGGGAGGCTGAGGCAGGTGGATCACGAGGTCAAGAGATCGAGACCATCCTAGTCAACATGGTGAAACCCTGTCTCTACTAAAAATACAAAAATTAGCTGGACATGGTGGCGCGTGCCTGTAGTCCCAGCTATTCGGGAGGCCGAGGCAGGAGAATAGCTTGAAACCAGGAGGCGGAGGTTGCAGTGAGCTGAGATCGCACCATTGCACTCCAGCCTGGGTAACAAGAGTGAAACTCGGTTTCAAAAAAAAGAAAAAGAAAAAAAGAAAACTTGCTTAAATTTGCAGTCTTGTTTTCCTCATCTGCAAGTGGGCATATCCTTGCCTAACTCACGGAGTCATGGTGAGGAGTAAATGAGGTGGCATGTAGAAAGCATGTGGCAGAGTCCCTGGTACACAATAAGCACTGAATTAGTGCTCATTCTCCTTTAACTCTCCATCAAAACATTCTAGCTATTTGAAAGAGATCATATCTCTCTTCAATTCATCCAGATTGATGAGCATTCCTGAGTTGGAGTCTGCCAAGTTATTTTTAAATAGTGACTTACTTACTTCAGGTAAAATTTTCATGACATGAAATTTATTTTAATTTTCAGTCCCTCAAGTTAAAATAGCTCAATAACCCTTAGATGTGAATATTTGGAAATGTAACATTTACCAACAAGTTATGGAACACATAAATCATGAAATATGCAGACACCTTTCATCGCTGATTTTGCAGATACTATTTACAGCCTTCACTGGCCTCCACAAAGTGTATGAAGAACATGGTGTTCCTTCACATATATACAAAGTCAGAGTTTTATGATTATGTAGATTCCGGCTTATAAAATACTGTACATCCAGGACCATTTGAAGAATTGGGAGACAGGCAGAGAACCATCATTTATCAGGAACTTCCTCTGGAATTAGCCTGGTAATTTACACTTAATCTTTCAGTTAATCCTATGAAATTTAATGATGCCTATTTTATAAAATTAAGGAAACTAAATGTGAAGCAGGTTAAGTGACCTAGCAAGCAACATTCTAAAACACTAGATGATAAAATTGATGAATTGATCATTAAAACATAAAAATATAGATAATTAAACAAAGTGAAAGCACTTCAATAGACAAAATTAGTTATTAACCATAGTCTGCGTTCCTCACATCCATAAAGACAGGGAAGTTGTCTTTTCCCATGCCTTTTGCACAGACCTGTATGTCTCTTCTCTATTGACAAAAACATTTATCATGGCCCTACTGTGCCTGTGTTTAGGGGAGCGCCTTGCTGCTTACAAATGTAATCATGACCCCTCCATTGGATACACTGCAGTAGAGCTCTGCCTAGGGCAGCTTTTGACTGGGGGCTTTAAAATAATCATTTTTAAAAGATGGTGATGATTATGGAAATATTTACCCCCTCTTTTATCCTCCTTTCCATTTTTCTTATTAATTAATTTCCTCTACCCTGGACTCACCACCATACTAGCCAGTAGGGATGGTTTGAGCTGAAGACCCCAGGTGGAAGACCTGTAGCCTGTAGCCTGTGGGGAGGGTGGATAGAGAGTGGCTTTTCTGTGCAGGGGCTGTTCACTCCCCCGCCTTCTGTCCTCCCTTTACACTCAGTCTTACTGATCTGAGGCTGTTTTTCCTACTGTTTGCCTTGAACATACAGTTGTTATTTATAGCCTTCTTTAGTAGTTCACAAGGCCTTTTCCACATCCTAGCACATTCCATATGCATAAACAGCCTGTGACGTAGTTGTGACGAGCCACATTGTGTAGATGAAAACATGGAGGCTCTGAAAGCTGATAATTTTGTCCAAGATCAACGGTTCACAAATGGACAGGCAGGACTTGAACTTGAGAGCATTGCTTTTTTTTTTTTTTTAACACACCATGGCCTTATAGCTACCTTAAAATTGACCTACCACAGGCATCACAGACTCATCTAAATGACTGGTCTGACCCCAGAAAGCAGGTGAGTTTTCAACACTGAGCCCTTTGTCTCTCTCTTCCTCTCCCTGACAAGAGTATAAGTTTCAAGCTACAGAAAAGTTGAAGCTAAGAAAGATATTTTGAAGGAGCAATTACAGTCACTATACCTCCAGTTGGCCTCTTGGTTTTGAGAATAGTTTTAAATTGTTTGTCCTGGGCTTTATTCAGGTTTTATTTTTCTGTTTCTTGCAAGAGGAAAGATGAGAAAAGTAGTACGCCGACTGAATGGGAAGTCACACAGGAAGATAGTTACAGGCTTCAGCTCTCCAGGTCTATCTTATCCTCACCAGGGAGAGGATGAAAGGAAACTGCTGGAAGTAGGAAAGAGACCAAATTGAGGAGAAACTGCTCGGCATTCAGGACCATTAAAGATAACAAGGGAAATTCTGATATCCTTGCCCTGGTAACCTTTGGGGAAAAAAGAGAGTTCAGCTGATGAGATAATTAGTTATGCTTGAGCTATTTTCCCCAGTACTAAATAATTAGTTCTAATGAGTTTTCCAAGGGAATATTTTTTTTCAGCACTGAAGAAAATGAAAGGAGAAAAATCGGAGCCGAAGTCAAATCAGGGGTTATTGAAAGAACTGAAATACTAGGAGCTTCAACTTCGCATTCAGTCTGCCACTCAGAGACAGGCTGACCTCTTGATAGGAACCCTCTGTCACCCAGCTTCCTCAGGTCAAAGTGCCCCAGAGACACGAAAGTGAAGAAAGATGTATTTTATCTAACACATCCTCATTTCACCTGGCAACTTGGCTGCTAATTCACTGTTTGAACAATTAGAAGGAGTAACAATTGTGACGGAAACTGTGGAGAAGATATTAGTGGAAAGAACAGATTGTAATGAATAATCCAGCCTTTGTCATGGCAGCCCTTGGGAGAACTGTGCACACTGGCTCTTGCTAATCGTGGAAATAATGATTTTTTTTTTTTTCAATGGTTGGTAATCCCAGCACTTTGGGAGGCCAGGTGGGTGGATCACGAGGTCAAGAGATCGAGACCATCCTGGTCAACATGGTGAAACCCCGTCTCTACTAAAAATACAAAAAATTAGCTGGGCATGGTGGCGCGTGCCTGTATTCCCAGCTACTCGGGAGGCTGAGGCAGGAGAATTGCCTGAACCCAGGAGGCGGAGGTTGCGGTGAGCCGAGATCGTGCCATTGCACTCCAGCCTGGGTAATGAGCGAAACTCCATCTCAAAAAAAAAAAAAAAAAAAAAAAGAGGAAGCAAATTTTCCACATAGCATTTTGAGTTGGGCTGATTGGGCTCCTAGTTGCCTTTTGAAGCAAAATAGCTTACGGGGTCTCTGAGTCAGATGACTGATGGATTTCGCATAGGGCTTCTGTGTATAAAAGAGAAGATCCACCGGAAAGCCCTTTATGTGAACCAGCATGCTCAGTGGGTGAACAGCCAGGATTACATGTGTCCCAGTATTATAGTTACCACCAGTCACTGGGAGCTGGAGAAATGAGACCAGTGGCGCTTATTAGACTGTCTGACTTCTTCAATTCAGCTCTTCATTTTTTATTTCAGTCCTTAATCAGTGAAAGCGGATCCCTGGAGAAGGTATAAATCAGCCCCACAGATAAATGCAGCACAGAGGCGTGGGAACACAGAGAAAGCAGACTGTGAGCGTGTCGGCATCAGAGTGAACATGGACCAGATTTACTCCCCTTGTACTTCCTTGTAAGGGTATAGCTGACCTTGGGAATGGCTGTGAAATTTAGTTTAGTTCAGTACAGCAGACATTTATTGAGCACTATTATCTGCTGGGATCTGGCGGTAATAGTACAAGAATAGATGAAGATAATTAGTTAGCACTTTCAACTTGCTGGACAAGACCAAGAACATCGAGTGTGTCTTCTCATTTCATCCTTACAACAACCCTGGTAAGAGACGTCGTATTAATATCTGAGAGACTGAAGATTAGAGCCACTAAGTGCTACCCATTTTTATATGCTTCATAAAAAAGAGGGACCAGGATTCCATTCCAGGTCTGAATTTCTTAACATTGTAAGGAGTCCTTGTGGCAAATCATTACTTGTTCATCAAAATCCATTTTTATGTCTTCCTGAGCACATAACACAGCTACCTTTCCTAGCATTTTGGGTTTTTTTTTTTTTTTTTTGCAATTACATATAGCCATATGGGCTTTCTTATGGGTGGATTATAAGTAGAAATGGGCTGTTCCACTAACATCAAGGCTTTAAAGAGGATACATATTGAATACCAATGCAAAACAGTGCTAGGGGACACTAGATGACAATATGAAAGAAGCATGGGTCCTTGAATCATGTGATGATGGAAAAACACATGCCAACTACAAATACTCACTTTGGACTGTTATACAAATAAGAAAAAATGTTACTGGAATCAATCCATTGCCCAATGTAAATTTAAATACACTGTAGCTTCTATCTTTGAGGCAAAGTTAGTGATCAGATGTTTTTATCTTTTGTATATTTTGACCCCCAATATCTATCTAATTTTCAGTTTTGTTCTCTTGGTTTTGTCTTGTTTTTTTCCTCAGATGTGGGAGATAAGATGCTTTCTCTCATCAAAACCTGCAGTGCCTGGAGGGTAACTTCAACAAATTCTATAAAAGAAATATTTGAGGAAAGAGCAATACTAATACTGGATAAGACGTAATAGCAATAGGGTAGAAGAGCTATTATTTTCAAATGAAGGGTTACCAAATGCAGAACACATTAGCCTTCATCTCCATGTTCCTAAGAAGCAGAATTGGGACCAGTAAACAGAATATTTAAGAAGTCAGGCTTTAGTTTATTTTGTAAAATATATTGTTCTATTTGGCAAAGTGTGCAAAGGTAAAGACAGTACCTTCAGAAGACAGTGAGTTCCTTATCATCGACTGTCTCGAAGATGTAGTGAGGTTGGATGGTCGTTTAGTACAAATATTGTGGATCAAATGTGGACAGTGAATGAGGACTTTCAAGTCAGCCAGTGTGTCCTTCAGTCAGGAGACCTTGTGATTCTAAGAACATTTGGTTTCATGAGTCTTCAAGTCGTAGTCCATAATTCCATATTTCCAAATCTCTGGGTTTCCTTCCGATATAACTTTCAGTGTGAACGTATTCTTCTGGAGACAAAGGAGCACATAATGGACAGATTCTCTTGGCTCAAGGGTGGCTTTGGTTCAAATCCCAGCTTGTTCTCTTCAGATGAGTGCCTTGAACTAGTTATTTTGTATTTCTTTTGTTTTTTTTTGTTTGTTTGTTTTTTTGAGACAGAGTCTCGCTGTGTCATCAGGCTGGAGTGCAGTGGTGTGATCTCAAATCACTGCAACCTCCGCCTCCTGGGTTCAAGCAATTCTCCTGCCTCAGCCTCCCGAGTAGCTGGGACTACAGGTGCACGCCACCATGCCCAGCTAATTTTTGTATTTTTAGTAGAGACGGGGTTTCACCATGTTGGCCAGGATGGGCTCGATCTTTTAACCTTGTGATCCGCCCGCCTTGGCCTCCCAAAGTGCTGAGATTACAGGTGTGAGCCACCGTGCCCGGCCTATTTTGTATTTCTATACTTCAGATTCCTCGTCTATAAATGCAGATAATAATGCCTATCAGATTGGGTTTTTGTGAAGATTAAACTGGCTTTATATTGAGCACTTGGAACCACTCATGACACATCATAAATGCACAATAATGTGAACTATAATTGTCACTGGTAAGTGCCATTTATGCTAGATGTTTTATTGTCTCATCAACACTGGCTAGTCCATCATTTATTCTCCTCCTCTGCACTAGAATAATAAACACAGATGAGTTCCTCTGCCCTGGAAACATTTCCTCAGTCTAATAGGTAGGCATGTAACATCAGAGTCAATGACCCTAAGGAATGACAGTTGAAATTTCAGGTAGAGTTGTAGTAGGCTATGAGAAACCACTGTGAATTTGAAAGAAGCATCTGAGAGATTAAGATAAGTAGGGATTATAGGACTGAACATGTGTCCCTATCTCTGGTCCTCAGATACCGCATCTATAAAATAGACCCTCTGTCCCAGCTACTTGGGAGGCTGAGGTAGAAGAATTGCTTGAACCGGGAAGGCGGAGGTTGCAGTGAGCAGAGATCATGCCACTGCACTCCAGCCTGGGTGACAGAGCAAGACTAAGTCTCAAGCAAAAAAAAAAAAAAAAAAAAAGACCTTCTGGACTCAATCGTTTCTTAGTGCCCTTCTGATTCTCCTTAGGCCAAGGTACAGCCCTGTTCTAATACAGCTGGCACCATTACAGGGTGTAAAGACTGAGGAAATAATTGGCCATGGGGGCCCATTTTGTTGACTCAGATACGTGTCCCGTTTATTTGTATTGAAATGAAAACATAGGGAATGGCATAATTGGTCAATAAGGAGAAACCGTCAGAACAAGAACAGGGCTAAAGAAGTTGCATGTCTCTGAAACATCTAGTTCACATTTTTAAGAGGTGTTTACGCATTTCTTGCAAGAAGTTTCTCTACCCTAAATAGCCCATCTTCCAAGACTTTCAAGCAATACTTGCTTTTTTTTCCTCTTTATTTAGGACTTAACAAACACCTGAACCTATGTTTCTATGAAGTTTTATTCCCTAGCAGATATTACAGTTTTATATTACATTTTCTTTCACGTTCTAGATTGTTGTTTCCCCCCTCTAATTCTCACTTGCCTCCTTTCTCTCAGTCTTTCTTTCTCTTTCTTTCTTTTTTCTCACTGAGTCACAAGTTAGTCCTCCAGAATCCAGAAATAGACTTCAAGGCACTGTATCTAAAATAGTTTGGAGCCAGAGGGTGAGTATGAACGATGCCAAGAGTTAAGTTTAGACATTAATCCCAAAGTTTCAGAGGAAGGGAATGAAATAAAAAACTGACAATGAGAGGGGAGGAATATTAGAAACAGGGGTAAATGGAGGGCCCTAGCAATTACTCTAACAGACACAGAGTTTCTAATATTTGTTTTATTGGTCTCTAGATGCTTGAGTTTTGAGTGGATCAACATTGGTGAAAATTCACATGTTATGGATAATGTGTTATTCATTCATTCATTCAACATATATTCAGTGAGTACCTATTAGGTCCTAAGGTTATGACGGTGAGCTAGAGGCATTATCTCCCTGTCTTAATGCAGCTGATTATCTGGGAAGGGAATGGCAACCAATGGAGGACAATAAAATATTTATATGGAGATCAGATCTCTGAAGGCAATAGAGGTTAAGGTGACAGGGTGTGACTGGGTTTAGGTTGGGGGTGCTCTAGATGGGTGGATCAGATGTGGAGACTTTTAAGCTGAGACTTCAAAGATGAGAATAAGCCAGAGCAGAGGTAAAAGCACTCTAGGGAGGGAAGGGCAAGTGCAGGTCTTCGAGGCAGAAATAAATACATGCAATACCCAAAGACAGCCAGAAACATGAGTGGATTGGAACCACGTTGTGTTGAGGAATGAGGAGCTGGCACCAGTAAGAAAGGGGGATAGAGCAGTGCAATATACACAGGGCTTGGCTGACTCTGGGAAATCTAATACTGAGATTCTTTCTCACTTCTTTCTCTTTCCTTATATTACTTAGTTTTTCTCAAAATTAAACTTTTGTATTTGGCTTTTTGGCTTTTATTTACCCTTTATTTTCTTTCTCTCCCTCATGGCGTTTCTTTATGTCTCCTTTCTTGGCAGGGATTTGCACTAATTTCTTTCCCCCTTCATTCTACACATTGAATATAAGTTATTAATCAGTTACAATGAAGGCAATAACTGAAAGGCGTTCTTCCTCTTCCCCAGTGTTTGTGGATCTCACCTGCAACAGAAGTCCTGTTATCACTGCCTCTGAGAGGGAATTCCTCTTTGTCATTAAGCCTGAATTCTCTTCTCTGAATCTCAGCTGAGTGATTGCCTTCCCTTCACCGGGTATGGCAGTTAGTCATTCATGACTTTTCCCATTTGAGTTCTGATTTTACAAACCTGCATTGGGCTCTTTAATGTGTATTATCTCATCTATTGCTTATAATAGCCCTTTAAGGTTGGTATTATTCTTTCCAGTTTTACAGAAGAGTAAATGCCCAGATGATTGCTCAGCATTACACAGGTAGTAAGCTGCAGAAATGGGTCACAAATGCAGGTGTTTTTTACTGTTAGGTTGGTGCAAAGGTAATTGCTGTTTTTGTCATTACTTTTAATAGCAAACACCACAATCACTTTTGCACCAACCTAAATACCTTTGATGTTCTCTCTAGCTCACACTCACATTTATATTGTACTTCAACATCTAACTTATTATTACTATTATTTTACCAGACTACCCAGTTTGGTGGTAAATCTTGAGAGTGGACACTGTGCTGTGTCTACCACTTTTCTTTCTCAGCACTGAGCCTTCTCCATGAATCCCTCTCTCCCTTTTTCTTGTGTGCTTGGCTTTCCTGTAGCATTTAGTAAGATGATGCGCTCTCTGAAATCCCTGCAACTCACCAACATTAATTGCATCTTTCTCCGTGCTCCCCACCTGCCCTCTACTTCCCCTGTTACATCACCGTAATCACTTGTTGATCTCTCTTTCTTTTCCAGTTAGTCTTTAGTTCATGTTGTTCAAGGATAGACACTAGCTACCCATGACTCTTAATTAATTGTAACATGGCTGTATGACTACAGAACTGGATTTTAATTTTATTAAAATTTCTTAAGTATTTTTTGTTAAGTCATAAGTCATGTATAAATTGCAATATGACTTGCCTACAGATATAAGAATTTAGAAAAAAATCAACAAATCATTCTGTGCGAATCAATCTACTATAGAACATTTACAATAAAAAGTGGTATATATTTTATTAGTATTTGTAAATTCCATCTACGCATTCTTTTATTAGAACAATTTGTGTGTGTGTGTGTGTATTTCTTTTTCAGAAAGCTAGATGTATGTATTTACCAGTACACCACTAGATGTAGATTATAATATCTCATGACTGAAAAATCAGAAGACCATGGTGTTAGTTTTAGCTTTGCCAGTAACTAGTAGTATGAATAAGGAAAAGTAATTTAATTTTTCCTGTCCACTTTTGCAAAACTACAAGTGATAAACCTCTTCCAACTAAAAATTTCTATTTATTGTAAAAAGCTTATCTCAGCCCTAGTTTAAAGACAAGATGTGAGAATATTAGATTGAACAGGTATAAATCATGAATTTTGCTTACCTGTCTAGATTCTATATTGATTAAGTTAAATTTAAATTTAAAAACTGAAGCAGTGTATTTTCATTAGCCACAACTTTATTATTTCATTTTAACTGTTGCAAGTTTAGCATCTGAATTGAAACGTACTGTAAGTATAAAATACATAGGGATTTTTTAGACTTAGTAAGAAAAAAATGCAAAATATCTTAATTTGTTATATTGATGACATGTTTAAATGCTAATATTTTGGACATATTGAGTGAAATACAATACATTATGTAAATTGTTTTTAATTCTTTCTATTATCTTTTTAACATGAGTACTAAAAAATTCAAAAGTTATATATATGACTATCCAGATACTTGTATCGAATGGTACTTCTATTGACACTCCAAAGACAGGGATGATGTTTCATTTGTTTTTGAATGTTTTTCTTTCTCTTTTTTCTTTTTCTTTTCTTTCTTTCTTTATTTTTATTTATTATTATTATTTTTTTGAGATGGCACTTCATTCTTGTCTCCAAGCTGGAGTATAATGGCATGGTCTTGGCTCACTGCAACCTTCGTCTCCCTGTTTCAAGCACTTCTCCTGCCTCAGCCTCCTGGGTAGCTGGGATTACAAACTGTGCTACCATACCCAGCTACTTTTGTGTTTTTAGTAGAGATGGGGTTTCACCATGCTGGCCAGGCTGGTCTGGAACTTCTGACCTCCGGTTATCCACCTGCTTTGGCCTCCCAAAGTGCTGGGATTACAGGTGTGAGCCACAATACCTGGTTGTTTTCATATATTAAAACTCTATGGTGTCAGGTGCATAAGTGCTCACAATAAGTGGTATAAATGAATGAGTCAATGATTTGAATCACCTTTTAATATTTTGCATGTTGATTTGCCTATAGAAGGCAGTCAATAAGCATTAGACTTTCAGTTGGTCACTGACCTCAATTTAAACATTTTATCCAAAGGAAAGTATTCTTTTTATCCCTTTCCTTTTGACACTATATAGGACTTTCAGGTCTTTTGTCATTTTTGGAAGAAACATAAATAAACTCAGAAAAATAAAAGACATACTTTGCAGGTGACACGTGTACTCATCCTCCTAGGATACACCTCAGAGGAGCCTTACAACGTTTGCAGCAGGTGTTATTATTTTTAGCACAATGTTATAGACCAGGAATCCAAGGTCTAAGGAAGTGAATTGACTCAAACACAGTCAAACACTAGATTCCTGTAGAGCTGAAGCTCCAAGTCAAGTCTTCTGGTGAGAAGTTTGCAATTCCATCTTTTCTCTGTTGTTCTATACTCTCTCGTGAAAGAGCAATGACTAAGAAAATACATACTTGGCTTTGAGAAGATTTTTGGTTAAATACAAGTAGGGGAGCCTGATTGTAGATCTCAGGAGATTTGTAATAATATGGGCCATTTAAACATGGATGTAACTAGAATTATCATTCGGTGCTATGTGATAAATTATTTTATCATTTTTAAATATTCACTCCCCTCTCCTTGTAGAAGGAAGATATTTCCCATTCCACTGATGTTGAGCCTGGCTGTTTGACTTGTTCTAGCCATCAGAATGTTAATCAACTTTTTACATTTAGTTTTAGTTTTAAATGTGACTGTAAAGCTTTGTTTGACCTTATGCCTTTTGCCACAAGTGTGGCATATACCAGATGTGGGCTCCTCCCTCAAGTAGGACTCCAAAGACATGAAGAGCATTAGCAAACAGAATTGGAGCAGTTACTGACATATAATCTGATCCAAAAAAAGAGAAAAAGTTTGTTGCCAAGGATGTTGGTTCATGCCTATAATCCCACCTACTTAGGGTAGTGGAGATGGGAGAAGAATAGCACGAGGCTAAGCATTCAAGGCCAGCCTGGGCAACATAGCTGGCCTAACTAAAAAAAAAAATAAAACAAAACAAACACACAAAATGGCAAGTTTGTTGTTACAAGCCATGAAAATTGCAGGATTGTTGTTAAGCAGCAAAACTGACTTACACAGCCTACTTCTCATAGACCAAGCAGATTTCAAACTATATGATAAACGTGAAACATAAGCTATTTTTAAACACTGACTTGAAAAATGAATATAAGAAAGTGACATCACTATTCTGTACTCCCGTTTGAAATGTTAACCTTTTTAGTTACGGATGAGAATTAGGAATAAAAAGTAAAGACTGGGATGCATCTTCTAGTTCTTAACAAATGTTAATTAAGGCTTCTTGGCTGCAAAACAAGCATATTGAAATGTGAAGCTTTCTTAGGAATGATAAGTTTGAAAACATCACCATTATAACCAGAGCAGTTTGGGACTGAACTTAGTAGATTAAAATTTCCTTTTAAATCATCCTAAATTTTAAAACTGTATCATTAGCATGGTATTATCCATATGTTTTCCTCGACTGTTTAATTACAGAGGAGGCAGTTAAGCAGATCAAGAGACTCTATTAACAGACAAACCCAAAAGCAAATATGATGAAATGTAATTACAGGGAGTAAATGATCTGGAGTCTCCCAGAGCCTCCCAGAACTCTAACAATATTCTTAACATGATTTATGCCACCACAAAGTGAACCTATACTTACCATCCATTTTCCCCACAATCTGCTTCCCGTACCAGATAGAGAAAGCACACACATTCAGATAAAACAACTGTCCATTTGCACAATGATATAGGACTTTTAAAGCCCCTTCCTGCTTCCTACTCATAGTATTTTATATTATACTTGGTAGCTCTAGAAAGGTTTTATTTTTATAAACTGTAAAGTGTTGGCTATGCACATGATTAAGATGTCAAGACCCCCAAAATAGTGAGGTAAATGCTAGAAAATTAATGCGATTCTGCTACTTGAAAGAAATATCCAGTCATCCAACTCATGGCATATCATTTGAAGGGCTAGATCTGGGCTGGTGTTGATAGTTAGATGTCTCCAGCAGTGACATCTATTTAGGTAAATAGAAAGATTCGCAGTTCCATGGAAATCTGTCTGGTTTGAAAAGTGGGTTCTACAAACACAGGGTATGCTTCTTATTAGATGTGGTGGTATCTTGGATACAGGCCACAACACTGAAGAACCAATTCTCGATTCCTACATGGCTTCTAGGTACAAGGCTCTTGTACAGCAAGGCCTGGTGTGCATTAGCTCATGCTCTGGATGGGGGTTGGTCTATCAGCAGATTATGGAGTTCTCAGAGTTGGGTGGAGCAGGAGATGGACAGCAAGAACTAAAGAACAGTAGCATTAAAGCTAAGTCTTCTGTTTACAAAGGGGGAAATCTTTGTTCTAGACTCAATCCAGTCAAGTATAAACATACTGGGTTTTTATTCCTTCCTTCCTCATCCTCCACTGTATTCCTATAATTCAAACAGATTCAACACACATGTAATAAACTATGATTTCCAAACACATTCACATGTAACTTAACCTTTACAACTGTCTTTTGAGGCTGCTTTTTTTAAACACCTACTTGTGATTAAAAACCCCTGAAGCACAGAAAGATTGCCGGAAACCACAGTTAAGTAATGTCAGAATCAGAATTTATATCCACATCACTGAAATCCAAGTTCAGAACCATGATATAAATGGCGACTTACACCTACATAGCAAGTTAGAACTCTTAAACCACTTATCAATCCATAGTTGCATTGATCCTACCAGTGAATTAGGAAGAAACCAAAATATATATTAACTGTATCTATTACTTCATTGCCTCTTATCTAGTAGTGTGCCGTGCACATAGAAGGCAAGCCATAAACGTTTCTTGACTTTCAAGTCAGAAAGTTAGACCTTATCCAATTGAAAATTAAATTTTTAAATATTCCTTTTGGTATAAAGTGAACTTCTAAGATAATATTAATTTCGCAGTTTCCTGGCTAAGAAAAAGAGTATTTATTAAAAAGTTAGAAGCCACAAAATAGTCAAAATACATTACAATTTTTTATTTTGTTTTCAACACAGCAGAGAAATATATGAGCTTTAAGGTAGGACATGAGAGGATTAAGAAAAAACCTTGGGTTTCAGAAACAGCAGCTCAGTTTTGAATCATCTTCTGATAGATTTTCTAACATATGTCTAGATAGATCACACTTCTGCTCTGACTCATTCATCCAATTTGCTCTGTTCCTTTACTTTAGTAGCCAGTGAACAACTGTAAGTATATATGTATATTGTTAGGCCTTCCAGATAACACCAACCTAACTTATTAGTCAAATGATTAAAAGAGGAATAAATGAAAAGCTTAATGGTTGGATGAATGACTAATAAACTTGTGCATAGCATTTGTGCTCATTGTCAACATATACATATTCCTATATATGTATATTATATGTACAAATATTTGTATATGATGTGTCAGCTTACACTTAAAAGTAGAATAAAAGTGCAACTAATATCAGTGAGCTACTTTATGCTTCCATTTATGTGATTGTTATGCTTCTGGAAAGTTTAGCTTAAACTGCTTCCACATAACAGTTTTAAATGAAAAAGGTGAGGTTACAAGAGACATAAAAGTAAAATCATAGGATATTAAAATTGGAAGAGACCATGAGGTATCCCTAATTCAGCTCCTTACTGGAGAATGTCTTGTAATGTATACTGGGAAAACGGCTGTTTGGTTACTATTTAAATAACATGTTTATTCTTCTCAAAGGCTGCCTTTTCACTCTAGGGCATAGAAAGTTATTGCTCACATTGAACCAAGTCAGTCTGTTTCTAGACCTCACTTGGTGACTGTAGTTATGTATTCAGAAGGAACATAACTTCTCCATATTTTATGCAATGGCTTTTCACAGTTTTCTATTCAAGAATAAACTTTTCTATTTCCTTTACTCCTCAAATATTATTTATTATATAAATAATTTGTTTAAAAATTATTTTTACAAATTAATAATGACTTTGTAACATACTTCATATGTTTGTCTGTGAAACAAACTAATTACAAGTTTGTAATTACTACAAAATATCTGCTTCATGCTAATCTATGACATTTTTAAATCTTTAAGAGGCTGCATCCTATTCTCAAATTCCCCTTATTCTTTTTAATTGTAGATAATTTTATCATTTTTAAAACTGCACATTCTTAGGGAAGCTTTTTTTTTTCTTTTATTTTGAGATGGAGTTTCACTCCTGTTGCCCAGGCTGGAGTGCAATGGTGGGATCTCGGCTCACAGCAACCTCTGCCCCCGGAGTTCAAGTGATCCTCCTACCTCAGTCCCCCAGGTAGCTGAGATTACAGGCATGTGCCACCACACCCAGCTAATTTTGTATTTTTAATAGAGACAGGGCTTCTCCATGTTAGTCAGGCTGGTCTCAAACTCCCGACCTCAGGTGATCCACCCACCTTGGCCTCCCAAAGTGCTCTGTTTACAGGAGTGAGCCACCATGCCTGGTCCCTTTTAATACTTTTCTCACAGTTCAGGGTAGAAAGCAGAACAACACAGTTTTGCTTGCTACCCTGAACTGTGAGAAAAGTATAGAAAAGAAGAAAGATATTTAAAAGAGAAATAGCTGAAAAAGTATTAAAGGAAAGTGTAAAATAGAAGAAAGATATTTAAAACAGAAATACCTGTTGTAAACTTCCTGGAAACACTTGAAGGATAGTCTCAACAGTGAAGTGACCTGCTGAAGTAAGCATTCTAAAGTGACACAGGATGGGGGAAACAACAGCCCACTGCCACTGAGGTCAAGACCAAACTGCCATGGCTCTGATCAAGATCAGGAAGCTGCAATCAAGAAGTCAACACCAATGCCAGCACCTCTGCCTGGAACTCAGAGTCCTTCCTCCACTGCCACCACAGCTGAGTTTCCAAATCATGAAGCTGGAGAGTGGACAACGACTCCTCCACAGCCTTGCTTGCCAGCAAGAAATACTGCAAAACTCTAGGAATATGCCCTCCACTATAATTTTGCCTTCAAAACTTACATAAGTGGATTCAATAAGTGAGAATTAACTTCCATGTGAATCTGAGTTGGAAGAGAATGTTGGAAAGGTATATTCCAGCCTTCTATGTTCAGCAGCATAGGCTGATACCTTAGCAGATGGTGAGAATGAATCCAAAATGCCAACTGTTCAAATCCTGAGAAATACCTAACCTTTCAGTCCTCTTGGAAAAAATGCAACTACGTTTTATGGAACCAGATATATTGGAAGTATTATGTTAGCACCTTGTACACACAAGTTCATTCAATCTTTAAAATCCTGTTTATCTTCACCATCATTTTGTAGAAAATAATACAGACTCAAAGAGGCTAAGCAATTCATTCAGGTCCACATTGTTACTAAATGTTGACCCCATGATCTCATTTGTCCTCTACCTTCAGGTTCAAAATATTTGTCTTCCGTCTTTTTCTTTTGAGGAAAACGTACTTAGAGTGTTGTAAAGCATCCCGTGCCATCACTGGGCAATTCGAACTGTAATAAAGTTCTTTATTACTACTGCATCTAAATCTTATTTTTCTACACTCCACTCCTTGGGAACAGATTCAATGATTCTAGTGTACCTTTTACAGGATAACACTGTGTGTGGATGGCTACTTTATCAGTTTTACTCTTTTTTCATTCCTTTTTAGGATGTTCTTCCAGACTACTTTGAGCTAGGATTACAATTAATGCTATAAATAAACAAGCCCCACCAATATTTTCAACCCAAGTCCATGTTTACGAGACAATTTTTTATTAAGAAGTGTGGTTGTTAAGTTCTCCATCCAGGCAAGGCAAACGTATAAGGGAATTTGAGGAGACAATGAGTATAAAACAAATCATTGATTTCTTTTGTAAGTTCTCCAGAGAAGATGTATTGTAACTATTAGGGGTTATAGCCCATCGCACTGTGAGCTTTTCCAAGAGGGAAAAAAAACAACAACAACGATTTGTTCCCTGCAGAAAAATATGCCCATCAGTGACTGGTAAAATGAGCCACATGATCACACGCTTTTTCTCCCTGAAATTACAGTGCAACAAATGCTTTAAACTAATAAGCAGACAAATGACTGTTACAATCTGCTTCAGCAGCCCACATTTCAGAGGGAATATTTAAAGCCTTGGTCTTTTTTAGGCGAATTCTTTTGAACTTGTGTCCTAAGCATAGAGCTATTAACAGTTTCCCGAGATAAATAAGATCCTGATGTGGTGGTAATACCATCGCCATGATATATTTATTGTTCAATTTTCCTAGACCATTTTGGGCAATGAGTTTGCAAAGCAGTCACATTATTGCTTATGTGCAATAAGCCATCATACTTTTCTTTTTACATGGTTGTCACCAACGAAAAGGTGCTGTTTCATTCTTTTGTACCAGAAAATGTTACTCTCCTTAAACTGGAGAAAAGAAAACAGCAGAGATGAAGAGCTCTTGAATTGATAAAGGAGAGTTTCCCAAATCAACCTGTTCTGTTCTTTAGGTTTACAATACATTTAAATTATCCATTACAAGCATACATCCTTACAAGTATACAGCTATAGAATATAGCTCAGTGAAATTAAGAAAAGTGACTAAAACCCATACTGCCTGGGTTTGAGATAGCCAATCTTGCATAGAGAAGCTAGAGTTAAATGGGTTTTCGCTTATCCCCAAATATGAGTATTGAGAGCTAGATCTTCATGAGTTTGAATTTCAGTGACAGATTCCATGATCCTAGAATTCTTTATATTTTTATTGGGTTAGGAGAAAAATAAATGTTAAAGGTACGTGTGTGTGTGTGCGTGTGTGTGTGTGTGTGTGTGTGTGAAGTGGAAGAACCAAGTTGATAGAATAAATCTTCAGGAGAATGTGGAGGTGGTAAGTGACACCTGTGAGAAAAGGAACCTCAAGGGACCCTGAAAACAATCACATCTGCCTTTGTGAAAAATGAATCTGAATAAAGGAGCAGTCTGGTAAGAGATTTTAATGCTCCATGAGTCAGAAGAACCCACGTCTGGTGCCTGAGCTCTGAGAACACTTAGCAGTGACTGGATTCCCCCTATACATGCTCTCTTCATTACTCGAGCAAGTAGAGCCTGCTTTTATGGCATGAGAAGAGAGGCGTCCAGGGTATTGCTCTGTTGGGCCCCACACTAGCTGGGGGCTTGCAAATACCATTTGACATCTGCTTTTTTCTATGTAGCGTGCCCCGTGTGTATATTTTTAGTATATGTTGCTGGGGTTTAGTATCTGCTGTTGGGATAGGGGAGACACTTCTGGTGAATAAAAAAGAAGAATAAATCATTTAGGGAATTTCCGAGGTAAGCTATGCAAGCAACAACAACAACAACAAATATATATATATACATATATATATATATATATATATATACATATATATATATATATATATATATATAGAGAGAGAGAGAGAGAGAGAGAGAGAGAGAGAGAAGAGTGAGTGAGAGAGAGAGAGAGAGAGAGAAGATGAAATAAAATAGTTCTCTGGCTTGCTGAAATAAAATAAAAGTTAAATATTTAGCTGTCAAGAAGAGCTCCAGAATAGGTCTAGGGATCTAGTTGGAAGGATCTAATGAACAGTTATTTCAGGACACCATGGGTGAGATAAATCTACAATGGGATTTCAGCATTTGTACCACTCCATTTAAGGAGAAAGCATGTTACTGAGGTAGCTTGGGCACCCAGCCCACACATTTTCTGAAGGAGGTCAGGGCAACTTGATTGTATTTTCATGGTACGGTGGTACAGGGAAAGCTTGTCCAACCCACGGTCTGTGGGCTGAATGCAGCCCAGGATGGCTTTGAATGTGGCCCAACACAAATTTGTAAGCTTTCTTAAGAAATTATGAGATTTTTTTTTTTGTATTTTTTTTCAGCTCATCAGATAGTGTTAGTGTTGGTCTATTTTATGTGTGTCTTAAGACAATTATTCTTCCAGTGTGTCCCAGGATAGCAAAAAGATTGGAAACTCGAGTGTAGGGAGAATCCCTCAAGTAACACACAATGCATTTAATAAGGAAAAGTGGTAAAGGATGCCAGGTAGAAACAGAGACCACATCATGATCATTAGAGGAGTGGAAGATATGGTGCTTAGTATAGCAAATGAGGCAAGAAAATAAAAGCAAAACACAAAAGCAAAAGGACAAGATGCAGTATAAAGAGAAAACCAAGAAGACAAAACGAGAAATAACAGAAAATACCTAGAAGAGTAGAAAAGAATAAAGAGGAAAAAAGCCATTGAAAAGAGAACCATTTAATCTTTGGTGAATGCCCGACATCAATATTATTACTTTTCTTAATGAAGAAGTTGATGTTTGGTGAATACGAGTGACTTGCTAATTATCATCCAGAATAGAGTTGGCAGAATTGGTCAAAACCAATAGTTTCCTTATTGTAGGCTTTTCCCCTTGCAATCATCTTTTTGTCCAGAGACCATGAAAGAGGTCCTCACCAAGACCCAAAATATTTTAATGATCAAAGAGAATTACCCATTTTTCATAGTTACTGGTATTAACTGGAAGGCAGCCCACACTGGTCAAAAACCAACTCAATTCAATTCTGTATTAAGGGACAAGTCATGTGCTGCTGAATTGCAGGGACAGGGAAGTCAGATATCAAATTGGGAAGAGCTAGAGAGAATCAATGCAGTAGAATTTTAAGACTGAGTTCCTTGGGTGGCTGCCAGCAGAAACAGGCTGTGTCTAACTTAAGGAAATTTACAGCCCCAAGGGACTGCATATCACGGGTTAACTCACACACATGCCAAAGGTTAACATTATAAATCAAAGGTTTGGAACCAAGAGCAAAACTGGACATGTTCAATGTGCATATGGCAAAATGCTAAAGAGGCCATTCATATATTGAATGAAATAATCAGACACCCAATGACTTCAACATCCTCAAAAGAAAAAAAAAGAGCCAACTATTAAAAGGAAGCATAAAGCAGCGTTCTCAGTAACGTCCTACAATGAGATCTTCCAGTTTAGGGTCTTAGAGAAATCCAAGCTCCATCTGCACCCATAGCATAATATTGCTGTCACAAAACTAACTTAAACTGGGCATTCAATTAAAGAAAACAAATGTTCACAAGTAAGGAAGAAAGAGTCTACCACCCTTTCAGGAGTCCTCTTAATTAGCTACAGTTAAGTCCCTTAAATGATTTGAAAAATAACACCTTTCTGATATCAAAGCATTTTATCTCTTTAAAGCATGATTTCCAGCCAAGTACCTAGATTGGAATGAGAGGTATCTGTTAGGAACAACAACACAGGTTAAGAACCTACCGTAAGTATAAATTCAACCCTGAAGAAATCTGATTTGCTGCATTTCCTTGGAGGTTACAGCTGGTCTTCAAGCACCTGAGATTATCCAACTGGTTCTCACTGTGAAGTTCCGGCTGCCTTCCTGCCAGTGTTGAGGGATAATCCACATATATTTAGAAGGAGAAGAGAACCAGAAAAGGATGTCATCCAACCCTATGTTTTCTGAGAAAATACAAAGTCTAGAAGTTGCCTCCTGACCACTGTGGAAACAGAGGCTAGAATTTTAATGTAACTTGAAATTCAATGCTCCTTCTATTACTTGGCTCTTTCAGCAACATCCTCTGCTTTGAATATACAGCCAACTCCCTGGTTACTGCTTTTTCTGAATACAACCAAACATATATATGTGACTGTCTTCACAGATTAAGCAAGCAGAAGTCAATACACCAGATTTCTTGATTATATTATAGGAATTCTTCTTCTTGGGCTGGGTGCAGTGGCTCACACCTGTAATCCCAGCACTTTGGAAGTCCAAGGCGGGCGGATCACAAGCTCAGGAGATGGAAAAAATGGAGGCTAACATGGTGAAACCCCATCTCTACTAAAAATACAAAAACTTAGCAAGGCATGGTGGCACATGCCTGTAGTCCCAGCTACTTGAAAGGCTAAGGCAAGATAATTGTTTGAACCCGGGAGGCAGAGGTTGCAGTGAGCCAAAGATTACACCCCTGCACTCCAGCCTGGGTGACAGAGCAAGACTCTGTCTAAAAAAAAAAGAAAGAAAGTGGCCTGGCACGGTGGCTCAAGCCTGTAATCTCAGCACTTCGGGAGGCCTAGGTGGATGGATCACAAGGTCAAGAGATCGAGACCATCCTGGTCAACAAGGCGAAACCCCATCTCTACTGAAAATACAAAAAATTAGCTGGGCATGGTGGCGCGTGCCTGTAATCCCAGCTACTCAGGAGGCTGAGATGGGAGAATTGCCTCAACCCAGGAGGCAGAGGTTGCGGTGAGCCAAGATCGGGCCATTGCACTCCAGTCTGGGTAACAAGAGTGAGACTCCGTCTCAAAAAAAAAAAAAAAAAAAAAGTATAAAAAAGAAATTCTTCTTCTCCTGTTTAGCATATAAAGGCACTCTCTCTATTTCATCAGACTCTACTCAATGCAGATTTTCTGTAAATGCGCAGGGCTCCAAACAAAACTGGTTATATTCAATGGAATATAGGTAATTTATCTAATGAAAAGCAGGCAGGAAAACTAATGGAAATCAGGAAGCCGTTTTAAAATAAATGAATTGGTTTTGTTTCCTTTGGGTTTGGATTTCAGTAGAGGTAATGTTCAGAAAGCCACCTTGATCTCTGTAAGGCTGCTTCCTGCTGTAAAGGAATAATGTGTCCCCATCTCTTATTCCACTTGCTCTCTCCCCAACACATTTATCTGCCTAGATCCCTTTCAATATTCAAAATTCTCTTAAATGTTACTACTCCAAGAAAGCCTCCCTGACCCTCTTTGAGTAGAGCTGAACTTCCTTTCAGTCCCTCCCATTTTCCTTCAATAGATTTCTTCAGTTTTTGATTTTTATGTAATAGCTATATATGGAAATTAATGTTCCTATTTGTTTCCCCAAGGTTACAGTCTGTGGGAGGAGAGAGACTGCATCTCTCTAGTACAACACTAGAGAGCACCTAGCTCAGTTATAGGAGTACGAGTAGTTTCTGATACGGCCGGGCATGGTGGCTCATGCCTGTAATCCCAGCACTTTGGGAGGCTGAGGCAGATGGATCACTTAAGGTCAGGAGTTTGAGACCAGTCTGGCCAACATGGTAAAACCCCGTCTCTACTAAAAATACAAAAATTAGCCAGGCATGGTGGTGTCCACCTGTAATACCAGCTACTCAGGATGCTGAGGCAGGATAATCATTTGAACTCAGGATGCTGAGGTTGCAGTGACATGAGAATATGACACTGTACTCCAGCCTGGGCGACAGAGCAGATTGAGTGAAAGGGTAATTAAATCAATTAATATATATGCTTGAACATTTTCTTTCAAGCAACAGAAAATTGTGTCTCACAGCAAATTTATTGCTTTTATTTTTTAAATTAAAAAATTAAATACTGCAAGTATGTAAGTAGATAGATCAATGATAGACCCAGTCACAAAATATTTATAAAGCCATAAAGTTTGAAGTAATTTTTATTCTATGTATTTGTCTTTAAAGATAACATTTCTGTATGAGGGATATTAATGAGAGTTATTTCAAGAAGATTTATTTACTCAGTCACTCTGCCATTCAACTTTTTTTTATAACTTACAGTGTCAGGCTTAATATTGGGCTGTTAGAAATACCAAAATTAAGAGACTTGCTTTCCACATTTGGGAGATCACAGTTCGCTCTTGCCATATAAGAGTAAATTAATCATAATCATAGCAGTTGATGAGGATATTGTGGATGTAAGTTCTATAGATAAGAGAGGGAGGAGATGGAAAGTGGAGAAGAATCCCTCCATCATTCAGTCTAGAAGGAGAAATGAAGGTCATCTATTTCCATGAACAGCTGATGCTCAAGAGGGGTCTTGAAACACAAAGCAGAGTTGTTTGGAAAACCGAGAAGGGAGGACTGTTCTACCCATGATGAAAGGGAAGGAAGAAAATGAAAACATGGAAAATCCTACGACCTGTAAGCTTGATGGTATAAATTAATTCCAAGGATATGTGTGGTATAAAGAGAGAAGAGAATAGAAAGGGAACTAGATCTGGCAGAAATCTCTGTGCCAACGTGATGATAATCTTCAATGTGTATGTTGGCATTGGGTCTGGCGCTTGATCAGTTCCATCGGTTTCCTCCAGCGTGCAGTAACAGAATACAGCATAACTCTATGTAGACACTAGTGTCTGGTGAGCAAAAGCATATGAACTAGTTTCATTTAGTGAGCACCTACAATGTGGGCATTCAGTGATAAGCCATAAGCCTCGCAACCACTGCAAGGTGGCTAGTATTTAACATGCTTTACAAAAACAGGAACTAAGGTTCAGATAAGTTACACAAGATCCTTAAGTTCACATTGTGGGTTAGAGACAGGGCAAGAAAGAAGTCTCAGGTTCATAATGAATCCAAAACTCACGCTCCTTTTTCTTCTTCTCAGTGGTGTTGAGTCAGCATCACACTAGGGATGGTTCCGATTACTCTAGTCTAAATCTGAATACATACTTGCTTTATTTAATCACCCTACACAGAGGTTTCTTTTCAGCACAAAGAAGAGACATTTGAAAACATCCAAAAATAGTTCCTTTTTTCTTTTGAGAATTAAGTTATTGGATCACCCTAATAAAAGCAAAACAACAAAACAGAAAGAGGTTCAGATTTTTCTCTTTAAAACTAGGATCAAGCAACGAAAATAATCCATGGAAGATGCAGGATCCAACTAACCTAACATCTTCCAGGTTGATCTTCTCTCTTTCTGAGCTGGTTCACTCTCTCACGTTAGTTATATTTGGCACTGTCTCCCTCAATGTATCCATTGGCAGTGCATCCCCTGATTGGCACATAAGATGAAGAGTCTCATGATGTGGGATAATGACTTAAACTATATTCAGCTTTCAGAGTTCAAACTTTTTTAAATCTGCCAACCTCAAAATTGGGACTAACAGGGCCAAAAGATCTATCATAAAAGAAAGTAAGCCTGCTAGAACCTTATCAATTCACCAACAGAGCCTGAAGACTGGATGGGAGTAAAGGGAGGTGTGAAACAGGGAATAGTATAGCAGCTAGCACTTGAAAATGCATTGACTCAGAGCCGACTGGTGTTTATAAGTATTTAAAGAACAAGGTGTGATGGTTAATTTTATGTCAACTTGGCTGGGCCATCGGGTGCCCAGATACATTGAGGGTGGCAGAATGTGAGCTCAGTCACCACCAGACTCACTTTTTGGTCATATCAAACTTTGGGTTCTGACCCAGCTAAGATCCCTGTTATATGAATTCCTAAAGTCATAGAGTTTGAGTGCTAAAGGGGGCTTATAGGACTGATGTCTTCTGATCCCTTAACCAATGACACATCACAGTCTTAATTAGAGGCTGAGTTGCAACAGCCTCAAGTACTGAGTTTCAAAGCCCTTACTATGTGCCAGATGCTGTGATCAATACTTCAGAAACTTTACCTTACGAGGTAAGTTCTATGAGGTGTATGTAATTAAAATTCTACTTTTAATGATTTTAAGATGTCAGGAAAGGTTAAAATATTTGCCTAAAATCACTTATCAAAAATGAAGAAATTTCTGGTTTGCCCTCTTGCCAATCCAAAGAAATCACTATGTTCTATTGACTCTCGATATAAATAATCTACCATAGTGTTTGACACACAGTAAGTTCTTTTAATAAATGATTACCATCTCATATAAGGCTAAAAGTATCTATAAATTCCTGAAGAAATGTGGCTTTTCTTTTTCTGCTTTTTATTCTTGTCATTGTCTCGTAAATGCCAGGAGGCCGAGTGCAAATGCTTGCCCAGTTGATGAGATTTTGGTGCTACCCACCTCTGAAACAGCCAAAAGTACCTATTTCATGTTGCCTTTGTGTATTAAGTAGTCAGTCCTGGAGTGGATAATAGCTATGATACGGCCGGGCGCGGTGGCTCAAGCCTGTAATCCCAGCACCTTGGGAGGCCGAGGCAGGTGGATCACGAGGTCAAGAGATCGAGACCATCCTGGTCAACTTGGTGAAACCCCATCTCTACTAAAAATACAAAAAATTAGCTGGGCATGGTGGCACGTGCCTGTTATCCCAGCTACTCGGGAGGCTGAGGCAGGAGAATTGCCTGAACCCAGGAGGCGGAGGTTGCAGTGAGCCACCGCGCCATTGCACCCCAGCCTGGGTAACAAGAGTGAAACTCCGTCTCAAAAAAAAATAAATAAATAACTATGATATGTTCTTACCAATTTAATCAATAGGAAACAAGAAAAACCTTGCTCAGATTTGCTAGATTTGATACTAGGTTCTACAGAGGCTGAGTTGCAACAGCCTCAAGTACTGAGTTTCAAAGCCCTTACTATGTGCCAGATGCTGTGATCAATACTCAGATCTGTGCTCAGAACTCAGGTCTAATAAATGAATCACTAAAATACAACTTAAGGAGTAAAATAAATTACTGGCTATTTCTGGAGTCTGAGATAGTTAATTTAGCAAACTTCCCCAACTGTGATGTAAGTCTTGCTCACAAAGATTAAATAAATATGTTCTCACATTATGTTTTGCATCAGTTTGCTGAACTTGCACAGTGCATAATGAAAATAAAATGAAAAGTGACAACAAGGCAATCTACGCAGCGTTTCATGGGTGTCTTTGCCCTGTCAGGGAGCCTCCTTTCATAGGAGAACTAGAGGCTTTTCCTAGCCCTAAATACTACAACTTTGTCCTTGGCCTTTGTTATATATACCAAATATAACTAACGTGAGAGAGTGAACCAGTTCAGAAAGAGAGAAGATCAACCTGGAAGATGTTAGGTTGGTTGGATCCTGCATCTTCCATGGATTATTTACATTGCTTGATCCTAGTTTTAAAAGAGAAAAATCTGAACCTCTTTCTGTTTTGTTGTTTTGCTTTTATTAGGGTGATCCAATAACTTAATTCTCAAAAGAAAAAAGGAACTATTTTTGGATGTTTTCAAATGTCTCTTCTTTGTGCTGAAAAGAAACCTCTGTGTAGGGTGATTAAATAAAGCAAGTATGTATTCAGATTTAGACTAGAGTAATCGGAACCATCCCTAGTGTGATGCTGACTCAACACCACTGAGAAGAAGAAAAAGGAGCATAAGTTCTGGATTCATTATAAACCTGAGACTTCTTTCTTGCCCTGTCTCTAACCCACCATGTGACCTTAAGGATCTTGTGTAACTTACCTGAACCTTAGTTCCTGTTTTGGTAAAACAGATTAAATACTAGCCACCTTGAAGTGGTTGTGAGTCTTATGGCTTATCACTGAATGCCCACATTGTAGGTGCTCACTAAATGAAACTAGTTCATATGCTTTTGCTCACCAGACACTAGTGTCTACATAGAGTTATGCTGTATTCTGTTACTGCACGCTGGAGGAAACCGATGGAACCGACCAAGTGCCAGACCCAATGCCAACATACACATTGAAGATTACCATCATGTTGGCACAGATTTCTGCCAGATCTAGTTCCCTTTCTATTCTCTTCTCTCTTCACACCACACATCTCCTTGGAACTAATTCATACCAATTAATTGATATGACCAAAAAGTGAGTCTGGTGGTGACTGAGCCCACATTCTATCTCCCTCAGTGTATTCATTGGCAGTGCATCCACTGATTGGCACATAAGATGAAGAGTCTCATGAGGTCAGGGATGTGGGATAATGACTTGAACTATATTCTGCTTTCAGAGTTCAAACTTTTTTAAATCTGCCAACCTCAAAATCGGAACTAACAGGGCCAGAAGATCTATCATAAAAGAAAGTGAGCCTGCTAGAACCTTATCAATTCACCAACAGAGCCTGAAGACTGGATGGGAGCAAAGGGGAGGTGTGAAACAGGGAATAGTATAGCAGCTAGCACTTGAATATGCATTGACTCAGCTAACCTGGTGGTGTTTATAAGTAGTTAAAGAACAAGGTGTGATGGTTAATTTTATGTGTCAACTTGGCTGGGCCATGGGGTGCCCAGATTAAACGTTATTTCTGTGTGTGTCTATGAGGGTGTTTTGAATTAAATTAGCATTTAAATTGGAGGATTCAGTAATGTAAATTGCCCTCTTCAATGAGGGTGGGCATCATCAAATCCCTTGAGGAAGTGAGTAGAACAAGAGAACTGCTTGAACTCAGTCATCTCATCTCACATTCTCCTGACCTCTGACTGGAATTTATTCCATCAGCTCTCCTGGCCCTCATTCTTCAGTCTCAGAGTGAAATACACCCCTGGCTTTCCTAGGTCTCTAGGTAGCAGACAGCAAATCATTGTATTCCTCACCCTCCATAATCACATAAGCTAAATCATCTCAATAAATATGTGTGTGTACATATAATCTCCTATTGGTTCTGGGGAGCCCTGCCTGATACACAGGGTATGCAGGGTATGCCACTACATACACTAATACATGGGCAAGACATCCACCATGCCGTAACAGAGGGTGGGAACTTGTCCCTTCCCACTCTGCAGGAAGGCTGATTGAGAAATGAGGAGCAGAGAGGCCAAGGTAAGAAATAGAAATCTGCTTCTGCTTGGGTGGAAATTTCTGCAGACCAGTTCATGCTGTCACTAGCTAAGTGAGCTCCTCAGGACAGAGGATGACAGAGACACTACATCAGCATCTAACAAGTAAAGGTAATGCTAAGCCCCAGAGCCTGGCAAAGAACAGGAGCACACACTTTACATTCCGATGCCAGAATCACCTCCATCTGCTTAGAAGATAAATGCCACCTTTTCACCTTCATGGAAAACGAAATTAAATAATTTTATATAAATACTATGGTAATCACAGCTATGGTTTACTGAGCACGTGCTATAGGGCAAATATCATGTCAGGTACTCCATATGAAGCATTTATAAGGCATTTCTAATTCTCACAACAAACAACTCAAGTGTTGCCCATCCAATTTTAAAGATAAGGAAACAACAACTTAGGGAGATTTAACTACAACTTAGGGAGATCTAACTCTTTACCCATCATATGACTGGAACTCAAATACAGATGCAATGTGTCTTGAATGCTCACCCTTTCCAGTACGACATGTCAGCTAGAAGCAGATGATAATGAACTACTTGGGGAAATGCCTCATGCATTGGAGACATTTCCTGGCTGCTGTTGTCACCCTTAATTCAGTTCTATCACCCAGGAGTGTTACTGCCACATGCCTAAAAGCAAGGAATGGCGTTTTACTTCATGAGACTATTTGATGTTGGGAAGTCTGTTTGCTTTGGCCTTTCACTGAAATGAAAGAGTGGTCTGGATAAACCAATGACTGATATTGCTTGTTTGTCAAAGATGTGATTTACAGGCCAGATTCCCCACTAAAGCAGCCAACCAGACAGCAAGTCCTTTGCGTTAATCATGACTAAATAGAAGCTTTGTTTGTCTAACATAGATTTAGAGATATACGAATTAGAGGCAGGCTGGTGCATTAAAGAGTAATTAATGAATGAGAAAATGGGGTATTTGTGTCTGTCTATATAGCACCCCTGCCACTTTCAAGATGGTATAATATTGGCAATAACCTAGAAATATATATACTCTGACTTCTTTCAGCAAAATCAAGATGACTAGAAAGTGGTACAGTTGGAACTAGAATTCCAAACCCAGTATGTATTTAACTATATCGCTGTATAGCAGTAACAGTACTGCTATATACTGTTGCAATTTCATAACAACAATAAAAATAACAATAATAAGGTCAGGCACAGTGGCTCACACTTTTAATCCCAGCACTCTGGAAGGTCGAGGAGGGCGAATAACCTGAGGTTGGGAGTTCAAGACCAGCCTGACCAACATGGAGAAACCCGGTCTCTACTAAAAATACAAAATTAGCCAGTGCGGTGGCACATGCCTGTAATCCCAGCCACTTGGGAGGCTGAGTCAGGAGAATTGCTTGAACCGGGTAGGTGAAGTTTGCAGTGAGCCGAGATCACGCCATTGCACTCCAGTATAGGCAACAAGAGCAAAACTCCCTCTCAAAAAAAAAAAAAAATAGCAGTAATAAGGAGAAGATGTGGAGGAGAAGCAGATAATGGGGAGGAAAATGAGGAAAAGAATCTGTGACTATCATTTATGAGTGCTTTCTGCATGCACTGGGCTAAACCCTTTATGTGTGTGATTCTATTGAATCCTCACAAGAGCACTGAGGAGTAGTCACATTAAGCCCTGTTCAGTGATTACAAAACTTGACTGGGAACGTATGTGATTTGTCCAAAGACACCCAGCAAGTGAGTGCAGAGCTAGGATTTGAAACTTAAAACAAGGATATGTTGACTCCCAGATCCTCTCATGCTAACCTTTTCTAAGTATTGCTCTGAATGATCATAGCCCCTGACCTCAAGGGTGGTTCAACCTGGTGGGGAAAGGTTTTAACTCCATTACATTCTAAAGGGAGTGTCTCTGGAAAATTCTTTTAGTTTCTTAGGACCAGTTTTTCATCTATATAATGGCAATAATACATAATTTGCCCGTCACTTCCGGTTGTTGGTAACGTCAGTTGTGTTACACAAATACGAAGCTACTTCGTCATTGTTGTATTGGTACTCATAGCATTACTCTTATAAGATTCCTACAACTCTTGCCGAACCAAGACTGGAGTTGTGGTGCAACATCACAATATCCCCCTCTACTTTTTCTCTTCTCTGGGAACTAGAATGTGTGTCATTTGCATGTGGGATATAGGATTTTAAACTGAGAGGGCTACTGTCACTTACATATATCACCGTTTCTGTAGCTGCAGTGATGCCACTATAAGATATGTTTACTGTGAAAATGCTGGCCTGCTGTTTGCACCCTGAAGAGGTTCCTTGCTGATGCTGGGCAGGTGAGCGCACCTCTGTATCATTGCTTTTCACCCTCAGTCACTTCATGCTGCATTTATTCTTTTGAAAAAGATATACAATGGGCTTTGGCCAATAATAAGTATCTACTGTATGTACCTATGTCCTCTGTTTTATCTTCCCCTCACCAATGGGCAGCATTAGCCATGAGAACAAGAGACAAGGAGGTGGAAGTGACAAGACAGAGAGGAAGATTGTGGTTTGTCCATGTCCCCAACCAACTAAAGGAACTCTAATGACCTAGTAAGCAGGGACTACATCAATCTTGCTCACCACTTTAGTGTCTGGCCTAGTACCAGGCATAAGGGATGTGGAGAGAGACCTTAATAAATACTCGATGAACTCATGAATCAAGATAAAAGTAGTCAACTAGTCAATGCTTAGGGAGTATATATGTTCAGTGGATAAGGCACTGGGCTAAGCATTTTACATGTGGTTTCTTGTTTCATTCTTTCTATGATTATTCTTCCATTTTACAGATCAAACGTGGAAACTTAAAGATGTGAAATAACTTAGTGGAGGTTAGCTAATGTCAGACAGAAATTTAAATCAAGGCTGAGTGACTTTAGTGAGGGCTTTTGACAGCTGTGCTCTACCGCCTCCTTAGTCCAACTCTCTATAAGTTTATAGAGGAAAGGGAGAACTGAAGACATGTTGTGACTCACCAGAGAACTTCACGGCTTCAAATAATGCCTGTGTGTAGGCGTTTCCTGGAACTGCAGAAATATGTGCCATGAAAAGGGAGAAAGAAGAAAAGCACAGTTCCATAAGAGAAATACATAGGAAAAACTTTTTCTTGGAATGAATGGGTGCCTTACTGAATTTTCTAAGTTATCAGGGGCTTTGGCAAATGGAGAGGAAAGTCTGCAAGGAGACTTGGAGGAGGAGAAGTCAGATCCCAGAAGTCTCAAAGATGATTCATGACTTGTACAGCCCAAAAGGGATGTCAGAAAGTGCCCACAGGGATTAGGTTGTGGGAACACTGATTCTGAGAGCACTGGACTGACATGAAGACAGACGTTTTTGCAGCGATTTAAGGCTAAGGCTGAGTGAATACATTGAAAGCTTTAAGAGCAAGGTCATGTATTCAGGAGGTGGGGGAAAGGCCAAGAACAGCAAGTTTCACTTGGTTGTAATTCCACTCTATGGTCCAGGAAGAATGACTGTTTCCATATAATTAAGAAATAAAATGGTTGCTAGAGACAATATAGCTAGCTGGAGGTAGTGAGATTATGTCCTACACAGGACAAACTTGAAACATGAACGAGAGAACTTAAAAATGATGCATAACTGTGGTGGCAGAGATGAAGGTTTATCCCTGAAAGATTTTTTTTTCAATATGTGGACATTTTTTAAGAGGAGAAGAATGATGGACTAAATTATCCAATTTTCCCTTGGTAACCCAGAGTCCCATTTCTTCAGGGCCCAGTTAAACATCGGAGGCCCTCTATGGAGTCTTTTCTGATCCACTCAATATCCAATGTCACCTGGATCTTCTGACTCCAGTCACTTTAAGAACCTGTGTCTCTAATTAAGCATTTCACACTGATGGCATTAGATCATGCATCAATTTTTGACATGGATATAGCTTTCCCTTCCCCACCAATCAGTTGTGATGCTTTAAGAAGAGAAGCTGTATCTTGCGTGTCTTTTTAATTATACAGGAAGAAAATAATGGCATTGCTAAATGAGCATGGAATCTAGGTCCACACAGAGCAGTTCTGAAATAAAGTTCTGCCATATTGTTGCCCTAATTCTGAGCAAGTGAAAAAGAGAATTAATACTTGTAGATTCCTTAATGTATGACTACGTGTCTATGCCCAATATCACCTTCTAGAAATCTAGACCCTCAAGGCACTATGACTAGGCCAAGTACAATTTCTCTGACCCCAAGCATGACTAGGAATGGGTGTCATTTGCACGTGGGATATATGATTTCAAACTGAGAGGACTCTCATAGAAGCAGCATGTTAAGGAAAAGCTAAATCACAACTCAAGAAGATTAGAAAAGCTAATCTACATTCAAAGAATGTAGACAGTTCAGAGGGAAGGGGATCTTGGCTCCATCAAGAGGAGAGTCAGGAGAGAGCCTAAAATAATGCCCCAAATCTAACAGTTTCGTATCGGTGACTTTTTGAGTAAAAGGACAAATGAGTCCACTACTCTGGGTGCATTATACTTGTGTTGTCATCTACTGGGGAGCTTCAGCCTCCTCATCGGCAAAAGAGAATGAGAAAGAATATCTGCCTCACCAGATGGCTTGTAGGCGTTGTGTGAAGTAACATAAGTGGCAGCATCAAGTACAACCTGAGTCTCTTTCCTTTGCTTACTATCGAATAAAGCGTTTATGCTCAAAACATGTTAATTGAATGCATGACTATGTGAATAAAAGAGCTAATTAATCTGTACTGGGGTTTTGGACACTGTCACCTCTTCTGCCTTAAAATTCCTTTCCCCAGACTGTAGATTTAGCAACTGATGTATTTCTTCATTGCCTGTCAGTAACACAATAGGTTAATTTTGTGTTCCTGCCTGTTCTGGTGATTGAAACATAGGAGAAAGTGGCAAGAAGGATCTTGAAAGAGCAGGGCCTGAAGGTTTGCCACACTCTGTCTAGTTATAATGAGTATTTCTCTGGCAAGGAGTATCTGGCAGGCCATTGGTTAATGGGGGAATGATGTCAATGAAGTGTGGAAGTTGTGTTGGTCCCTGCAGTTTTTTCAATATGTGAATGTTTTTGAAGTGATCAAGGACAACAAGTAAAGAGAAAGATCAGAAGTAAAAATTGAAAATCTGTGGAAGGGACTTTCTTTAGCGCAAGTGGTAGCTAATTTATTGGCTTCCAGAGCTGCAGGATTTCCACTCGGTTAACTTAACAGGGAGGGACATTTGTGCAGATAAAGAACCACAAAGACATTTCCTTCTGAATTGAAACAATGAATGAATGGAGAAAGCTACAACTTGGGTCAGACATTTAATATTGATCATCGTGTTCTCAATAGAAGCAAATGAACTTCAAAGACCTACATTGCTAAGAAGGAGGCTTAACCCCCATGTTTAAAGGGACAAATATCGACTGTAATGTAGGAAGAAGCCAGTAGAAATCTGTGTATTCTGTTTCCAGTTAGCATAGTTATTGTTTTTATTAGGGTTCTAGCTAGAGACTCATAAATTTTGTGTTATCTTCCCCTAATCTGATTTTTCCCATAAAGTTTGTGATTTTTAGGGAGGAAGTTCATAGAACATGAACTTTTTGGGGAAATATCTAGTGTCATACGGGAAATGTTATGAACACCGTAAGAGAGATGTCAGAGAGGCTGGTGTTCTCTGTGAGGTTCTACCTGATTAGGATTCTGTCCAAGAACTTCTCCAATTAATGGCTAGGAATGACAAGCTGAGGAACAAACCAAAGGGTCAGAGAATGTGAGACCAGACCATAGGGGCAGGCGGAATAATGGGACTAGAAGTCCATGCAGAACCAGTGCTAAAGAGAAGGTAAGTAGAAAATTTCAGGAGCCAAGGGAACATGAAAAAGAGGCTCAGCCAATGTTGCTGCTATAAATTGAATTTTCTCCTCCACACCTCAAATTTATTTGTTGAAGCAGTAGCCCTTAAAGTGACTATATTTGGAGATAAAGCCTTTAATGAGCTAATTAGTGCTAAATGAAATTATAAAAGTAGGGCTCTGATCTCATAAGACTATTGGCCTTGTAAAAAGAAGAAGAGATACTAGAGACCCCTCCTCTCTGCGTCACCCAGAAGAAAGGCCACAAGAACAGAAAATCAAACACTGTGTGTTCTCACTCATAGGCAGGTGTTGAACAATGAGAACACATGGACACAGGGAGGGGAGCATCATACACTAGGGTCTGTTGGGGAAGACTAGAGGAGGGACGGAGAGGGTAGAAAGGTAGGGGAGGGATAACATGGGTAGAAATGCAAGATATGGGTGATGGGGGGATGGAGGCAGCAAAACACATTGCAATGTATGTACCTATGCAAAAAATCCTGCCTTATCTGCCCATGTACCCCAGAACCTAAAGTACAATTATATATATTTATAGGCCATGTGAGGACAAGAGGAGAAGGTGGTCATCTGCAAGTCAGCAAGAAGGCTTTCACCAGAAACCCATCCCAGAGGCATCATGATCTTAAACTTCCAGCCTCCAGAACATCCAGAAAATATATTTCTACTGTGTAAGCCACATAGTCGGTGGTATTCTGTTATGCCAGCCTAAGTAGGTTAGTACAGTAGCTCTCCCAGGATAAGTGGCATAGACTAGGTAACAAATTTAATACACCCAGGTAGGTTGTCCCTACAGAGGGACCCGGACACTGGGGCAGTGTTCCATGGAGGGAGGAGGAGGACAAGAATGAGTCTGATATTACTTCTGCATCTCTGCATTCCAGGAGCTCCTGTCTTGCGAAATAAAGTAGGGGCATGACATAACACATGGATGGGTGAGAAAGAAGAATGAATAGGTCCCATGCGAAGGACACTCACATAGTGCTATGGGATCTCAGAAAAAGAGAAGCACCCTTCCAATAGCAGTGTTGATAAAGGATCTGTAGAGAAAATTGCATTTAAAGGCTCTATGCAGTTCTTTATAAGGTCATCAGCCTAGAAGTCAATTTTCCATGTATTTACCTACAATATATGATTTATGCATATACTTTTAATTCACTTTTTATTGAGGTATAATTTACATATAATCATGCGCAATGAATGTATACCTCAATGGATTTTTACATGTGTATATCCTCACGTAACTATCATCCAGAAGAGATATAGAACAGTTGCAGCATGTTGAAAACCTCCTTCACAGACCCTCTCAAGGGATCTGACCTCAATCATCAGAAACCTCAATTATTTACTATAGATTAGTTTTTAACTTCATTTGTTTCAGATTTTTACATGATAATTCTATGTCTGTGACACTTTGTGATGTTGTTGTCTACTGTAATAGCTTGTTCTTCATTCTTATACAGTGCTCTGAGTGTGTGTGTGTGTGTGTGTGATCTCATTAATTCATTCTTCTGATGGAAACAGGATTTATTTCTACTTTGGTATTATTATCAATTAAGTCACAAACAAAAATTATTTGGGCAGAAATGAATGTGTCCTTTGGTGAAAAACCCAGCATATTTATATACATAAAACCAAGGAGTAGGCCAGGCATGGTGGTTCATGCCTGTAATCACAGCACTTTGGGAGGCCAAGGCAGGCAGATCACCTGAGGTTGGGAGTTTGAGACCAGCCTAAACAACGTGGAGAAACCTGGTCTCTACTAAAAATACAAAATTAGCCAGGTGTGGTGGTGCATGCCTGTAGTCCCAGCTACTTGGGAGGCTGAGGCAGGAGAATTGCTTGAACCCAGGAGGCGGAGGTCACGGTGAGCCAAGATCACACCATTGCACTCCAGCCTGGGCAACAAGAGTGAAACTCCATCTCAATAAAAAAGAAGAATCAAGGACTATACACATACAGATGCCAACGTATACCTCCAAGGAGCTGAACTGCTGGATCCTAAGATAAATACCTGTTTAGCTTTAGCAGATCCTGCCAATACATCTTCAAACTGAATGTACAAATGTGTAATCTCATTCTCATTGCATAAATGTTCCAGTTGCTCCATCTCCTTACTTTTAGGACTAGAATTCAAGCCATTCTAGAATAGGTTTGGAAAGTGTTTCAAATAATGAATATTTAGTATATTTGACCCATTTCCGATATGTTATGATAGATACTGTTTCAAGCATTTAATAGGTTCACATATTTTCCTGGTTTGCTTATGCGGAGGATATTTTCAGGCAAATTTGTCAAAAGACACTTTGGCCCTAAATGACAAAATATTCCATGGTATTAAAAAGTCATTCAAAAAGGGAAAGATCCTAAAAAGATTAAAAAAATTCATAAAGAGATCTTTACCTGTACTTGTGGAGTAGTACATATGTGATGTATTTGAATTTTTGATAAATGCTGTATTATGTGAATTGATTATTTGCTAGTGCTTTAATATCCAAATATACACCATCCAGGGACAAAAACAATGTTTGTCACTTAGTAAGTGTGAGTCATTCCAAAAATGTGTCTTAACTGCCTTAAGAGTATTACTTTTAGGCAGAGTGGTGCACCTCTGCAAGAGGAACGAGTTTCAAATGAAATTGGGAGAAAGGGGTTAAATTAAAGCACTCCAGCAAAAGGGCTTCATTTTCCATTTTGCCTCCCAAGTGTCTCAGTAGATAAATACCAGCTGATTACCAATGAGTAGAATTACTCTCTGAGTGGAATTTTGAGGATTGATTAATATGTCTCAGAAAGCCAAATCAAATATCGTGGGAATGGCTTATGAAGAAAAAATTATCCTAGGCCAATTTTCCACCAGTACCAAAGTTGATGTTGTCTCTCTGAAAACGGGTTTTTCTGTGGGTTGGTGTAGTTAAGACACTCATACCAGTGTCCTAGCTGAGCCACACGTTCATAAAATAAGCAAATGTTACTGAAGCCTGATTACACACCAGGCATAAGACTAGAAGCAGGAGACACATGAAAGAGACGTGGTTCAATTTCCAACAGCTCACGTTTGAGGACAGACTGTAAACCAAGCACTGTGATGTACAACCAGCATAAGCGTGTGCAGGGGAGGCTTGGAGAAGCCGGAAAAATATTTGCTGCTAGCATCAGAATCACTGTGATTTGACTCCTGCCTCTGCTACTACTTATAAGCAGAATGTCCTACAGTCAGTTATTTAGCCCCTTTAAAATTTATGTTTATCTGCTTCAGGATGATAGTGATGATACATAGAGGTGTTGTATATAAAACACCTGGCACAAGAAAGCCATCTGATCCACAGTTGTTCATATTTTCCCATCTGGATGGGTCAATTCAGGGCTGGTCATGATTTGCACGGGGTGCAGCTCCTTCCACTGTCAGGGGGAGCTTCACAGCCACTAAATCCTCTGACATTTTTATTTCACCCCTAAGCTTTCCTGACTTTGCAGGAAATTAGATGTGGGTTTTGAAGGATGCTGTAAACGCTGGACCTTCTTAGGTGGCTTTCAAAGAAGCAGGAAAATACGGGAAGTCAGAAAGAAATGAAAAAGACATAAAATTTAAGCCATTGTCAATTTCTGCTGTTGTATCAAACTGGGCTGGATTTCCTGATAGTTCATGAGCCTCACAGAAACAAGGGTTGTCTTGTAGAATAGGTATATCTGAGAATGCCTGCTGGTAGGAAAACAGGGCAATATGAACAGTGCTGCATGAAAACAGGGCCTGGGACCATAGGAAATATCAGTTCAAAATCTGAAATCAGAATCAAAACGTGTATCTTTTCTCATTTTAGATTTAGAGCAGATAATTGCCTTCTAACCTAGTATTGTTTGGAGCTCTGTGGGGAGGCTGAATAATGCCTCCCACTTCCATCCCAAGGATGTCCATGTCCTAACCTCTGAAATCTGTGAATGCATCAGGCTACATGGAAAAGAGAAATCAGATGCAGATGGAGTTCAGGTTGCCAATCAACTGAACTTAAAGTAGGATTAGCCTGGATTGTACTGTATATCTAACATAATTGCAAAGGGGCTTAAAAGTAGAAGAGTGAGTAGGAAATAAAATCAGAGTGGCCAGGCGTGGTGGCTCATGCCTATAATCCCAGCACTTTGGGAGGCCGAGGTGGGCGAATCACGAGGTCAAGAGATCGAGACCATGGTAAAACCCCGTCTCTACTAAAAAATACAAAAATTAGCTGGGTGTGGTGGCATGTGCCTGAGGCAGGAGAATTGCTTGAACCTGGGAGGTGGAGGTTGCAGTGAGCCGAGATCGTGCCACTTCACTCCAGCCTGGCACCTGGTGACAGAGGGAAAGGTGCCTATGGAGCAAATGAGCAGAAAGATGTGGCATTGCTCACTGAAGATGTCAGAGGGCCACCAGCCAAGCACTATAGATGGTGCCTAGAAAAGAAAAAGGACTCTGCCCAAGACCCTCCAGAAAGGAGTGGACTGCTGCACTGCTGGATTTGTTCCTTGATTTTAGCCCAGCAAAACCCATTTTATACTTCTATCTCTAGAACTGTCTATGTGGTGGCTTGTTACAGTAGCCATGCAAAACAGATACCAACTGCGACCACAGACTGGAGAAAAACGCTGTAATTTACCAGATCCTAAACTGATATTACTTGTGAATTACTCACCAGCCTGGAAATCATACCAAAGCTTGGTCACTGGTTTTCCTAACAAGGCACCCAAACAAAAAAACCACCCCTACATTTACTATTATTAATTGAAAAGTATTTTATCAATAACTATGATTCATTTATAAAACATAGTTATTAGGAATAGTGAAACGTGTTATTTGTTGAGCATTTGCTATTTGCTGAGCCCAACGTTAAATTCTTCACCAGCATTATTTCTTGTAGTCCTCAAAATCACTTTAGGAGCTAGGCACATGTTTTTTCTGTTTTACAGATAAAGATTCTTTTTTTTTTTTTTTTATTTTTGAGACGGAGTTTCTCTCGTTACCCAGACTGGAGTGCAATGGCGCGATCTTGGCTCACTGTAACCTCCGCCTCCTGGGTTCAGGCAATTCTCCTGCCTCACTCTCCCGAGTAGCTGGGATTACAGGTGCACGCCACCATGCCCAGCTAATTTTTTGTATTTTGACTAGAGACAGGGTTTCACCATGTTGACCAGGATGGTCTCGGTCTCTTGACCTCGTGATCCACCCACCTTGGTCTCCCAAAGTGCGGGGATTACAGACTTGAGCCACCGCTCCCGGCCCAGATAAAGATTCTTATATGCACATGATCGTGAGATAAATGAGATACAAGTATATCCAACTTTTAATTTGCACTCACTCTCAACATTTATTTTATACTCTTTTAAAGTAAATAAATATATCAGTTTTCAAAATTTCTAAACCATGATATGTATAGGAAGTGTTCTATCTGAGGAGTCTCTGATACTGAGGGAAAAAATGTACATATTCAGACCCAGGTAAATGCAACCTCAGTATACAACATCCAAACTTTTATAAGAAAAAAAAAGATTATATTTATCAGATAAGAATTACTCTAAAAATCTTTTAAAAACAAGCATCTCTCAATGAACATAAACATATTTTTTATTCCCCAAATGTTCATTTAAACAGGAACTTTGGAGAAACTGGCATAATAATGTCTTTCTATAAATCAATGTGTCAGCCGGAATTATATTGGTCATTGGATATGAAAATGCTTTGTAAATTGTGTCTGTTGTATATATTGGTTACTTGCTATTTTTTTTTTCAGAAAACACCAGTAATAAGAGCACCCATTTCTGTAGCCCTTGGAATGTTTAAAGATTTTCAAAGTATACACTCTCGCTAATTAATTAATTAAAATATTAAATGTGGGCTGGGCAGGCATCTTCATAAATAAAGAATAGAGGCTTTGCATTTAGTTTCCTTTGAAAACTCTTACCCAAAGGCAGCCGTGTGCCATTACTGTGTGAAACACAGAGCACTGAAGATGGATGAGACATGGATTCTTCCCCAAGGAACTTGTCTATTGGGAACAACTAGAGCATAAATAATTCCAATATGATGGAGTAAATGATAGTATTAAATGACTTTGCCCAATGCCACACAGAGAGAATTAACCCCAATTTCCTGGCTTCTAACCCAATCTCTCTCTCTCCCTTACACACACACACACACACACACACACACACACACAGTCTCTGTCTCTCTGTCTCTCTGTCTCTCTCTCTCTCTCTCTCTTCAGGCCTTTCCTTACTCCTTAGGATCATCTTGCTTCTGTGTACACAGAAGAAGACAAGCATCTCTCTGTCTTCTTACAACTCTCCAGATTGAAGTTCACCAAGGGAAGGGATGGTTCTTGGTTCTTTACTTCAGATTTCCTCAAATTGTGTTGCTTAATCAGCAATGAAAAAATGGTTTGAGGTGGAGCTGAGTCTTATTCCTATCTGCACTTATCAGTATGCTAAGTAGTTAGCAGACATTCTGCTCATATAAGCGGATCCATTAATTCATATAGAAAACAGTTATTTAACATCTACTCTGTTGTAGGTAATGTGATAAGAGCTGATGGTATAGAAATAACTCCACTAATTACAATTGTCTAGAGTGTATTTATTATGCACTAAGGTTCTCATAAATATCCTGCATTAGTTAACTGATTTTATTCTGATGAGAAACGTACCATTATTATTGTCACTGTACAGACAAGAGAACTGAGAGAGAGAGGTTAGGTGATTTGCACAAGACATTATTAGTCAGTGGATGAGCCACTGTTCAAACTCGAGAACTTGGCCTGATCTCACATGCTTAACCATTGTACCATTTCCTGACTTTGCGAATATTTGTGTGCTTGGTGACTTCCAGGATATGATCTGTGGCCCACTGATGGGTCTCAACTATCTTTGTGATAAGCCAGGAATGGATCCAATTCTTTGTTATCACAGAGAGTTCTTAATCCATTATCAAATAACAGTGGGAGAAGCATGATGTGAAGTATTTTTCCTCTTGTAATTGAGTGAGATCCAAAATATTAGAGAAATGGGCTTAGAGCGGGAGGGATGCCATTGAGACATCATCACTGTGTTGTCTTAAGTGCTCTGACAGAGATCTATAGAAACTTGGAAGGGATGCTCAGGGCTGCTGAGAGAAGATGACCTTGTGGACAGAGACTTAAAGATTTGTAGGAGCTAGACTCACTTGCGGGGAAGTAGTTGAGTAGGAAGGGTGTTTCAGGGGAGGAGGAGAAATAGCAGATATAAATACAAGTAAGACATGAGATAATGTGACAAGATCAGAGACCTACTTTCAATTTTTAGTTCAATGTTGCTAAAATATTAGATGGAAGAAAGACAACAGTAAGGACAAAGCTGGAGGGAGAGTAACAGCCACATCATGAAATACCTTCTGTGGAGGGAATAGCTGAAGTTGTCATCAGCATAAAGTTACTAACAAACTAACAAAACCTCTGCTGTTTGGCATTTTCACCTCCAGGAGCAAATAAGGAGCATGAGGCAAGAGAAGAAGAAATAAAGACTTCTCGTGGTCACAGGGGTATGCTAACACCTTGGGTTATCTCATAAGGTGATTTTATTTGCGGCTCTTAATTAAATCAAAAAGCTGTTGTCTAGTCCCAGTTGGAAAGTGGGAGTTGTGTGCATTTAGTATTCTAATATTATAACAACTCAAGAAATTACAACAGAAGGTCTTTGCTGTTAGATCTTATTTTTTTAAAAAAATCTGTTTCAAATTTTCTGCAATGTATTTTATACATTGTCATGCAATAAGTTAAACGTTGCCCTTAGAATCACATTTATTGGTCACTTGCTATGAGTCCTACACTGTGCCCAGTGTCTTATAGACATTCTTTCATTTATGTCCTAAAACAAGCTGGTGACATATGGAATATTAGCTGAAGAAAGAGAAATTATCCCAATTTTAAGATTCTAAATAATGCTGTTGATCACAATTTCATATTTACTGGCTATTTAGATAATTTCCTTTTTAGAAATGCCTAAAGTTTTTGTCTATTTAGTTACCATTCAGCTGTTTGCTTTTCTTGTTAAGTTTTTAAAAGTATACTTAGGTTAATGAACATAACTCTTTATAATTTTTATAATGTCCAGTTTAACAGTTTTTAACATTTATAGTGGGTTCCTTTGTGCTTTTCTTTTTATTGTATTTTATTTCATTTTATTTTAAGTTCCAGGATACACGTGCAGGACGTGTAGGTTTGTTACATAAGTAATTGTGTCCCATGGTGATTTGCTGCACCTATCAACCCACCACCTAGGTATGGAGCCCCACGTGCATTAGCCATTTATCCTGATCCTTTTATGACTTTTGAGCAATCTTTGCCAACAGTGACATTGTGAAGGTAATTCTCCTATATCTATGTTTTATCCAAGGAACTTTAGAGTTGTACTTTTCACATTTAAGTCTATAACTCATCTTAAATTATTATGTATGGTGTGAAGTAGGAAATCCTATTCATTTTCTGGGGTTTAATTTTTTCAGATGTTAAAACTCAGTTCCTCTGCAATTTAGGCAGAAGGGAGTGATAATGAAGAGGAAATAGGTAATCTCTGTGAGTAAGAAAGGGGTCTTCAGGTATTATTTGTACCATATAAAAATTTTTTTCAGTTTCTGTGACCCAAATACACTTAGTGTCTCCTATCTCTGAGCCTTTCAAGGGCTTCAGAGAACAAGTGTTTCCACTAATTTGTCAGTATCTCTTATAAAGTACATGGATTATTTTTCTCTCTCCTCTGCAAAGTCAGTTACTACTTCATTTCATTTTCACACTCCAGTAATTTTGAACAAAATACTTCACAGCATTCTGTTTGTGAAAATTTGTAATCACAAATTAAAATAATGGAAAATTATTTTTAACAGCTCTGGAGGCCAAAAGACCCTAAACAAGGTGTTGAAAGGACACACTACCCTGATGGCACTAGGCCAGGATCCTTGTTAGGTTTTTTAGTTTCCTGCTGGCTCCGTGTACTGTGTGGCTTCTGGCAGTATCACTCCAATTTCAGCTTCTATTCGTACATGGCTGTCTCTTCTATTTTCTCCCTTTGAATTCTCTTATAAAGACTGTTGCCATCCAGAATGATTTCTGTTCAAGACTTCTCACTTAATTACATCTACAAAGACCCCTTTCCAACAGAGTTCACATTCAGAGGTTCCAGATAAACATATCTTTTGGGGTCCTATACTACTTAACCGGCTGCAGAGGTTACACAAAGCTATCAGAAAATGGAGAACAGGAACATGCTCCAGTTCATTTTATGAAGATGATATAACTCTAATACCAACAGTAGAAAATAATATGACCTCTCATCGCCCCAAAAACTATAGAGCCATATTTCTCATAAACATACAAGCAAAATCCTAAACTATTATCAAACAAAATTTAGAGATGTAGTAAAAAGTATTACATTATGACCAAGTGGGACTTACTCTGTGATTATAATGCAAATTTATCTTTAAAAATTAATGAAAATAACCACAAGATAACTAATTTTGATAGTCACCAAGCTATAGGAGAAAAACAACATAAGTATACAAAGAAAGGCATTTAATAAAATTTGGCATGCTTTCAAAATGCAATTCTCAAGAAACTAGGGATAGAAGAAAGCTTCCTTTATCTGACACAGGGTAACTACAAAAAAATAAAAATAAAAATAAAAACCTAGATCACACTTTGTAGTGAAAAACTGAACGCTTTCACCCTAATATTGGGAACATACTAAAGATTTCTATTATTACTACCTCTAACATTATAGAGAAGATTCAAGCCATTTTACTAAGGCAAGAAATAGGGGAGGAAAATGTACAGGTTGGGAAAAAATAAAAGTAAAACTGTCTTTACTCACACATAAGATACATACATTCTTGTATATTGCAGTATATTTTAAATGCTCAAAAGAATCTACAAAAGATAAAAATTAGTAAGAGAATTTATAAAGGTTGCTGAATTTATAAAGATTTGTGTACAAGTATTGATTACCTTTCTATATGGTAATAATGAATAATTAGAAAATTATTTAACTTGTACATGCTCATAAGACTATAACAATGAAATGATTTGGGCCAAAACTTTTCCTCTCCTACTTTGGTCTTTTGCCTTACTTTTCATTTTCTTTTTTTAATTTTAATTATAGATTCATTATTTTAAGAGACAGTGTTCTTCAGAGATTTGAAATTGTTCTAATTATGTTGCTTTTTTTTCTTTAATCTGATTGTGGTCAGATAACAAATTCTGTATAAATTCAACCATTTGAAATTTCTGTAGATGTGCTTTATACGTGGTCAGTATAATATGTGTTTTGTCAAATATTCCAAGTAGACGTAAAAACATTGTGTATTCTGCAGCTTTTTGGTGTGATTTCTAGATTCTCAATTAGTTTTTCAGAAAAAGCCAGAAGAAAATTGAGACTTGTGATTCTAAAATCAGAATTTTTATTTCACCTCCATTCTTGAAGAATATTTTTGGTGGGTATAAAAGTGGGTTTTGTTTTGTTTTTCATTTAGCCGTTTAAAGAATCTATTCCATCTTTAAAATTTTTATTTTTTGTAGTTTATTTAAAAATTAGCTGCTAATTGAAGACAATGTATCTTTTCTATGACATACAACTGTAAAATGGAAAATTGTTGCAAAGGCCAATAATTTAGAAAGTTGTGCAGAATAATAGCAGGTTTTGTAATTGACTTGTAAGAGCAGAATACTTAAGTAAATATATAATAGGTAAACACAAATGAAATAGCAAAATAGAAGCTATAACATTTTCAGGGTAGGGACACTAAGATTATAATCTAGTTGCAGTGAGCCTGTTTATGTAAATGAATTATTTTGAATAAAAATATGAAGCCTGAAAAAATTAAGGGCAATGATCCTAAAGTCAGAATTTTGAAAATATAGAAATATCATCCTTGAAAGAAATTCTTCCTGCATCACTTTGACAGAAAGATACTCATAATAAATGCAAATGCCTCTTTATACAGAGGAATGTATTTGGAAATTGTTGTATTACAGAGTATGCTAGTAATAGTAATAGCTTACATTTATTGAGCACTTATTACTTTCTAACTCTGCTTTTTATATCTGCTTCATATGTTTTAGCTTGTATAATTTAACAATCACACCCAACTTACGCATTAGATACTATTACTATTCCCTTTTAAAAATAGAGGCAATTTTATTCATTGCTTAATCCTCTTCAATATTTACTTTCATCCTCTTAATAACCCTGATGTTATACCATCACAGAAAGTGAGAGCCAGACAGAAATGAAAGTATTGAAGATAAAGTTTATTCAAAAATTATTGCAATAGGGGAAGAAAGACTCCAAGGTAGAACTGGGCTCAATTCCACATTGAGGAGACATCAAGGATTGGGGGCATTCAGACTAAACCAACTGAGAAAGTTCTTATTGAACGTAGAAAGTTCTTGAAGGCAGGCCAGAATAATCAGATATCATCTGAGGGATAGGAGGGATAAAAGGTTTGACTGGATACCAAGGGTAGAAGATTCTTACTAAACTAGCATAGCTGGATTCTGCAAGGAAGGATAAAGATGGGCCTTGTTGAGAAAAGGTTCAAGAAAATCTAATTAAAGTTTAGTTGGGTAAAACCTCTGAGTCAGGTATTATCACTATCTCAGATGAGGACGCTCAGTGACAGACTATTTCAGGAGGTGACTATGTGACCCACATTCCATTTGTTGATATATAATCACCAAATTCATATGTTGATAATGTTTGGAGATGGAACTTTTAGGAGGTAGTTAGAATTAGATAAGGTCATTGGGTTAGAGTCCCCATGATGGAACTGGTAGCTTTATAAGGAAAGGAAAAGAAACCTGAACTGACCCACGTGATCTTGCCCTGTCACCATGAGATGCCCTTCACCATGTGATCATGTAGCATAAAAGCCCTCATCAGATATCAATAGCATGCTCCTGGACTTCCAAGCCTTCAGAACTGTGAGCTAAATACATTTATTTTTTTTTTTAATAAATTACCCAGTCTGTGGTATTTTGTTATAGCAACAGAAAATGAACTAAGACAAAAGGTTTAAGTAACTCAGGAAATTATACTGCCAGATTCAACTCAGATATTCTGGGTCTACAGCTCTTACTTGAAATCATTAATACTAAACTGCACCGCCCACCCAACCACCCGCCCCTGCAATTGAAAAGGAGTATTATCACAGAGGACATAATTTTTAAAAGTTCATATCAGTTAATAAAATCACTATGACATTTATAGAAACAAAAACTCTGACAGGATACCCCCAACATTTTATGATGTGTATCAGAGTTAAAACTTTTTATGATGTATGCCATTGTCTAAAACCTTGTCCTACAACGGTTTATTTATGTTCTATTCCCTAAAAATCCCCCAATCACACCAAGCTGCTGGGCAAGGTGTCCTAGCCCCAGAACCAGGAAGTGGTCAACTCGCGGGTTGGTAAAAAGAATTTACCAACAACAGTATAGGTTTGAAAAAGGACAGTTTATTAGAAAGAATGCTATGGTAGGGTGCAGCAGGGTGCCCCAGCGAGAGGACTGAGTGCCCCCTGGTGTTTTTCATTCGGGGTATTTGCAGGGCTTAAGGCGGGGGCTTAAGCTTGTAAAATGTTTCAGCATGGCATTCTGGAGATGCATGGAGACTTTAGTTACTTATAAAGGTTGAAAGAGGCCTAGAACCAGATGCGTTTTGCCTCTGAATGGTCTGTTCTGTGGTCACCCGGTGACTTTCGCTCTCCTCACAATCTTTATGTTCTTTCCTTATCAGAAGATCAAAGGAATTTGTATTTGTTTATTATTTGATTGTTGATCCTTCACTTGTACCAAGATTTTGTTTCATCAAACATCTCTTTCTCTTTCTCTTGTATATTCAACCAAGGTCAATGTATTAGTTTCCAAGGGCTGCTGTAACTCAGTACCACAAACGGAGTGGCTTAAACCACAGAAATTTTCTGTTGCACAGTTCTGGAGATGAGAAGTCCAAGACAAAGAGGCTGGCAGGATTTGTTCTTCTGAAGACTGTGAAGGAGAATTTGCTCCATGCCTTCTGGCTTCTGTTGGTTTGCTGGCAATCTTTGGTGCTCCTTGGCTTCTGCTGTATCGACCCAATCTTTGCATCATCTTCACACCGTGTGATCCCCTGTATGCCTCTGCATACAAATTTACCCTCTATAAAAGGACGCTAGTCATATGGGATTAGGGACCCACCCTTACTGTAGTATGACCTCATCATAATGAATTACATCTACAACAACCTTATTTCCAAGCAACGTCACATTTTTGAGGTTTTGGGTATTAGAACTTCAACGTAAGAATTTGGGGAGAGACACAATTCAACTCACAACAGCAACCATAGTATTTATTATTCAGTTAACAAAACTAGCATTTCCCACCCTATAAAATTAATAACTAATGGCAGAGGAAGGACATCTGGAGTCAGTTACACCAGAACTACAAATGAGAAAGAGAAATAGGTTTCAAAGGAGAAATCAGATTCTGTTAACAGATAAAAGATGGAATAAATGTTGGGCATGCATCAACAGCAGAATTTTTATACTCTTTAATGTTTTCTAATATATCTTTCACTTTCTAATTGAGGGAAGGCTGGATTTCCCTCTTATCACTTAAGCTCATCAATATTTTTTACTGATGAGCTTAGCAACATTTTGCTGAAGTATCTGCTACTCTTTCTTGTAGAAGGCTAATATTTGTTCCCTTCTAGGAAGTGAGGCTTGTGCACGTGACTTGTTTTGGCCAATGGTATTGGAAGTAGCATGTGCCTACTTCTGGCCAGAGGTTTTAAAAGATATTGGTTCTTTTCCATTTTTCCTCTGCAATAAACATGGCTACATCCAGATAGAGCCTGGACATTAAAATGAAGTCATGGAGCAGGGCCGCCATCAACCCGTGGTGGAAAACAGAGACTGAGATTTGAGGTAGGTGACTTCACTTTAATCACTGTCAGGATTTGGTGAACTTTGGATAAGAATTTACACCTTATTACATCTTGCAGGTGTCCCTTCCAGTTCCAGGATCCCAAATTCAAATGCCTCTGGGAACTAAAGAGGTAATATCACAATTCTAAGGCCAATGGTAACTGTACTGGGGACAGCCAGGAGCTGAAGTGAAAAGGAGAGTGCATATCCCTGGCTAAAAGCATTTCAACTTAAATCCTTCTCAAAAACTCTGCCAAGCCAAACCTTCTTTCTGCAAGAAGTCAGTCCTGGGACCACCAGTTGACCTCTCCAGCTACACAAGGCAGTTCTCTCAGTGCAGCCCAGGGTGGCAATTCCTACAAGCTTATGGGGATTAGTTCTTAACAGACTAGAGCCTGAATTGGACCTGAATTCCAAGTAACTAGCAAGGTTCTTTCTATAGGGAGATCAATGCTAGTGAAGGGCATTGTATAGAGCTACAAAGAATGGAATTTAAGCCATCACAATACAACTGCATGAATAAACTTTAATTTTTTAAATTATCTGTTCTAAGAGAAGGAAACAAACAGGTTTTCCTTAAGGAGAGAACATGCCCAAATAGCTGGCTTCCTTTCATCCATTTCATCTTGAAATCCTTGTTTAAAATAACTTAAATCATCAGAGAAGCACTAAACTTCTCTTTAGAGCTAATCTGTTCAGCAATGCCACAGAAGAATGCAGGCTGAATAGCAAGTCTGAGCAGATTCCCTGGGACAGGAGCTCTTGAAACGACAGAGGAACTGTTTTCCTCAACATAAAAGGGAATGGAGCACATTTGCTCCATTTTTTACTTTTCTGTTCTGAAATATGAGAAACACTTTCAAAGAGTTCCTTAGGAATCCCTAAGAATAAACTATTTCTGTCCCCACACACCCATTTCTCTTTGTGGAAATCAGATTACACCCTCCCAGTGATTTCTCAGAAGAAAATCAAAGCATACAACTCCGGAAACATTCAAAATAGTCTGCCTTCCTCAGAGCGCGCTGGTAGCTGTGTGGATCCAACGGCACTGTGGGAGTCTGAGTTCATATCCTGGTATTGCTAGGCAGATGACATCACTCTTATTTTCCATAAAGAGTTGTTCCATATGTGCTGCTTGCTGAGAAAAACACACATATGTGGCAACTGTAGATGAAATATACATGCAACGTGAGCGCAGTCCAATTCACTTCTTAAAGGAAACAGCGACACTATTTAAGCTCTGTTTAAGCAATACTGATAAAATAACAGTTTCTCTTCTGAATTTAAAAGCAATTCCCAAGCCTGCATGGAATCAATTTCCTCAAATAGTTATAAACCTTTTGTAAAGTCTTCTTAACATAATAGGTTAGCTTTATATTTGGGAGCCACTAGATATAACGGAAATAATAGTTTGTGCTTCCTAATGCCCTGTAGCATACTGGGGTAGCCTCCTCAAATAATGGTGTGCTTCCCACATAGAGGTGACAGAAACTCAGCCTCAGAGAGGTTATATAAATTGTGCAGTTACACTGTTGATACTGGAGCCTGAGTTTCCATCCCTGGCAAATCCGAAAGCAAACCTGGATCTCCTTCCACCTGGTTGTGTTCAGAAAACAATGAAATGGTGAAAGGCGAGGAGTTGTTTTTGATAACATGTTTTGGAATGGGATTATGTACCAAACCTCTTCTTTCTGGAATGCTTCAGAGTCAATCTGTTCCCTCAATTTTTTTTTTTAATTTCTTTTTGAAGGCAGGCTGGAGTAACAGAAGCAGACACTTTGAAGCCTTTTAGAAGCAAAATAGCACATGAAGTGAAGAAGCCACAGTAACTGCTGTCGTTCCGAAAGCACAGACTACATTTCCAAAAGGGTTTGATCTTGTCTCAGTTTAAACCGGGAGATTACACATCTGTGTCAATGGCAATACCATTAATTCCTGGACAGTTTTACTAATATCTTTTCTCAATCTTGTCTGCCTTAAAACTTTCCCCAAGGTACTGAGTGAACAGAATTCTTTTTCTTTATAATTGTTGTAATCTCCCATTTTCTCACTGACCTCCCCTATCCCCCCAAAACCTTTCTAAATCTTTCTAAGTGGCAAATTAAAGGATTTTCCCCCGGTGCTACCTATGACCCTTTAGAAGCTCAATGACAATTGTTTCCTCTCTTTTCTTCCTGACTCCTCCCCTTATCCCTGTCTTGGGAAACTAAGCTTCTTCCAGTGAGGTCTTTCCCATCAATCCCAGAGACCTCCTCTGCTCTGTGTGTCCACAATCATCAGAATGAGCATTTCTCCAGAGTGTAAAATCACTCTTTGCAATTTAACTTTTGGGGATTAGGAACAGGGTATGATATGGAAATAAATTTGTAATGATGCCTTTCTCTCTTACCCAGAGAATTGTCACCCAATCCCTTTCTCCAATCCCCAAGGGAAACTGCCAATATTATCATAGCAAGGATCAATAGAGTTGCCTCAGCAACAGTAATCAGCCATGAAAACATTTTTCCTGGCTGTTTGGATACATTGAGGGGACTGGTGAGAGAGGTTTGTCCTTCCTGTCTTTCAAGGAGTTCATAGATAGGAGTTCATTGTGTTCACTGGATTCAGTCCCCTGCATTGGGTACTAGGTGAGGTCACAGTCTCAAAAGGATCTGCTGTGAGCCTGATTTCAGTGAGGTTTCCTAAGGGGGCCTTTGAAATATGCTGCCATATCCTAAAAGTTTTCAAGAACATTTGTCAGGAGCCAAATTTCTAGGAGTCAGAAATTTATATATAACAGCAGACTCCACTCTTGTCATTTGCTGAGCTCTGCACCACTTGTTCTAGCATAGAAAAGAAAAGAATCAGTTGAAATCAGGGTGGAAGAGTAAGACTTGGCTGTTAGCTATGAAGACAAAAAGCAGGCAGTGTAGAGTGTGGGGTTTTTCCCCCCACTCATTGATTCCAGCTTTAGCCCAGCACAAATTTATTTTTAAAAATGTGGATGCTCCACTTTCAGAGAGTGATCTAAAAATATATGCCTGCATGCCTGTGGCTGTAATGTGTATATAAATCCAAAACCACAAAAGAAAGTGACTATATTATACTCAGGAGTTCAGATGCATCACAAAGCAGAACTGGAGGAGCCCTCCCTACCTTCCTCATCAGGAAGCAACATATGTGCACATTATGTACATGTATATATTTTCAGAGTGAGTTTCATGAATGAGTAAGATAGATTTTTCTATGCAGAGTAGTTTAAGGACACCAAGAAAGGCAATTTTTCAAGTATGATTCCATACTGGCCCTCTATGCTGTCTAAAATAACACCCTTGGCAAAAATAAAACCATAAGAATGAAAGCAAACATTAATTAGGGGTGCTATATCCACACGTTAGGCATCATGCTCAGCCTTTTCAGGCTTTACTTCTGTTACCCCATATAAGGACCAAATAAATCAGGTACTGATACTATTACGATGTAACAGTGAAGAAACTGAAGTTAATGGAGATTTAGTAAATTGCCTAAGGCCATGCCCACAGAAGGAAAATGTTTTCTGATTCCACAGCCCATGTCCTTAACAACCACATGATGAGAGGCAATGTGTATAGTGGTTAAGAATGGGCCCAGCTTCTAGTGCCAGGCTGCCTGGATTTGAAACTGAAGTCTGCCTAATACCAGGTTTTTTCATTATAAGCAAGCTATTTAATCTCTCTGTGCCTCAGTTTCCTTCTCTGTAGAAAATAAGGATAATAGTTTGGCTCCTAGAATTGCTGAAAGGAATCAATGGGTTAACTGATACAAAGCTTTTGCAGAATGAAGGGCATCAGGGTCTGGCAGGTTCGACTTTTTGCACTGCACGAGCACCCAGAGCTTATACAACAGGGTGAAGGTGCTTTCTTTGATAAACAAGAGGGATACTAAAAGCTACAGACTCAGACAATCTGCTGTTGAGGCTCAGAAAAGCCAATACTCCAAAATGAGAGCCTCATAAGCAAAATTTCTCTCTCAACTTCTGCTCTCTTGTCTCTCACCCTTTATTCTCTCCCAAGGAATAAAAATTAAAATTCCTCTTCCCCAGGGAGGGTCATAGAAACCAAAATCCCTTTCCTCCAAAGTCAGTTATAAAGCCTAAAAATATTACTCTCACCTTCACTCATTTTTCTGTGTAACCGCTGGCCATAAAGAAATTAAGAGCTTTATTCAAGAGAAGTCCTACCTTATACCTGGGAGGAAAAAAAAATGCTACAACAGAGAGGCCAAGAAGAATCTGGTCAGACAGGCCTTGCTGGGTTTTCTTACTCAGGTACCATTAGCTCATAACCTCTTGTCCACTCACATTTCTGCATGACTGTCTTTGCTTCATTGAAACTAAGCATAAAATTATACAGCTCCTCCTGTACCTTTGGGTCTTCAATCTGAAGGCCATTGTGTTGAATAAAAGTCTAATGAAATAAATTTGCTATGCATTTCTCTTGTTAAATTGTCTTTTGTTACAGAAGTGTCAGCCATGACTTTAATGATGGGAAGAAAAGGGATAACCCCCTTTCTGCCGCTACACAGCCATTCATGTTAATATAGATTGTTTCATTTAATTAGCCCAGATGAGGACAATGAAAGGTTGGGCATATGATTTGGGAACAGGGAAAACTACTTCCAGTGTTGGGAGTGATAATGGAGGTTGTGGGGGGAAATGGAGTGGTATGGCTAACCAAAGGACAGTGATATTGTTTAGATATTTCTCCCAACCCAAATCACATGTTGAAAGGTAATCCCAAATATTGAAGGTGGGTCCTGGTGAAAAGTATCTGGATCATGGGGGAAGATCCTTCACAAAGGGTTTAGGCCATCCCCTTGGTGACATGTCAACTCTCACTCTGAGCTTCCCACAAGATCTGGTTGACATCTGATTATTTTACAGTGTGTGGTACTTTCCCAAACTCTTCTCTTTCTTTCTGGCTCCCACTTTCACCATATGATGTGCCTGTTCTTCATTCACCTTCTGCCATGACTAAAAGCTTCCTGAGACCTCCCTAGAAGCCAAGCAGATGCCAGCACCTTGCTTCCTGAAAAGCCTGCAGAACTGTGAGCCAATTAAACCTGTATAGAAATCACCCAGTCTCAGGTATTTCTTTATATCAATGCAAGAATGGCCTTCCACAGGCAGCACAAAGGCCCTGGGCCCTTAGAAGGAAGAAAGAAAGTGGAATTAGTATAGGAAGGCATTAGCAAAATTCTGTAAAGAGCCAAATGTTTTCTACCCTGCAGGCCAAAATCGGCCAGATACATAAAGCAAGTTCTTAATGACCTACAAAGAGACTTAGACTCCCATACAATAATAGTGGGAGACTTTAACACCCCACTGCCAATATTAGACAGATCAACAAGAAAGAACATTAACAAGGATAGCCAGGACTTGAACTCAGATCTGGACCAAGCAAACCTAACAGACACCTACAAAACTCTCCATCCCAAACCCACAGAATATACATTCGTCTCAACAGCATATCACACGTTCTTTAAAATTGGCCACATAATTGGAAGTAAATAAATCACTCCTCAGCAAATGCAAAAGAACAGAAATCATAACCAACAGTCTCTCAGACCACAGTGCAATCAAATTAGGTCTCAGGATTAAAAAAGTAACTCAGAACCGCACAACTTCATGGAAACTGAACAACTGGCTCTTGAATGTTGACTGAATAAACAATGAAATGAAGGCAGACATAAAGATGTTCTTCAAAACCAACAAGAACAAAGACACAATCTACCAGAATACCTGGGACATATTTAAAGCAGTGTCTAGAGGAACATTTATAGCAATAAATGCCCACATGAGAAGCAAGAAAAGATCAAAATTGACACCCTATCATCAAAATTGAAAGAGCTAGAAGAGCAAGATCAAAAATCTCAAAAGCCAGCAGAAGACAAGAAATAACTAACATCAGAGCAGAACTGAGGAGATAGAGACACACAAAAAAACTTCAAAAAAATCAATAAATCCAGGAGCTGATTTTTTTAAAAGATCAGCAAAATATACAGACCTAGCTAGCAAGATTAATAAAAAAGAAAAGAGAGAAGAATCAAACTGATGCAATAAAAAACAATAAATAGGATATCACCACAGATTCCACAGAAATGCAAACTACCATCAGAGATTACTACAAACAACTCTATGCACATAAACTAGTAAACCTGGAAGAAATGGATAAATTCCTGGACACTTGCAGCCTTCCAAGCCTAAAGCAGGAAGAAGTTGAAATGCTGAATAGACCAATAACAAGGGCTGAAGTTGAGGCAGCAATTAAGAGCCTACCAATCAGAAAAGGCCCAGGTCCAGATGGATTCAGAGCCAAATTCTACCAAACATACAAAGAGGAGCTGGTACCACTCCTTCTGAAACTATTCCAAACAATCCAAAAAGAGAGGAATCCTTCCCAAATCATTTTATGAGACCAACATCATCCTGATACGAAAACCAGGTAGAGACTCAACAAAAAGGAAAACTTCAGGCCAATATCCATGATGAACATAGATGCAAAAACTTTCAATAAAATACTGGCAAACCGATTGCAACAGCATATGAAAAAGCTTACCTATTGTGATCAAGTAAGCTTCATCCCAGGGATGCAAGGCTGGTTTAACACACGCAAGTCTATAAACGTAATCCACCACATAAACCAAAGACAAAATCCACATGATTATCTCAATGCAGAGAAGGCCTTTGACAAAATTCAACAGCCCTTTATGCTAAAAACTGTCAATAAACTAAGTATCGACAGAATGTATCTCAAAACAATAAAACCTATTTACAACAAACACATAGCCAATATCATACTGAATGGGCAAAAACTGGAAGCATTCCCTTTGAAATCTGGCACTAGACAAGGATATCCTCTCACCACTCCTATTCAATATAGCATTGGAAGTTCTAGCCAGAGCATTCAGGCAAGAAATAGAAATAAAGGGTATTTGATTAGGAAAGGAGGAAGCCAAATTTTCTCTATTTGCAGAGGACATGATGGTATATTTAGAAGACCCCATCATCTCAGCCCCAAATCTCCTGAAACCAATAAGCAACTTCAGCAAAGTCTCAGGATACAAAATCAATCTGCAGAAATCACAAGCACTCCTATACACCAATAACAGACTTAATGTGAGCCAAATCAAGGAGGATCTGCCATTCACAGTTGCAACCAAGAAAACAAAATACCTAGGAATACAACTAACAAAGGACGTGAAGAACCTCTTCAAGGAGAACTACAAACCACTGCTCAAGGGAATAAGAGAGGACACAAACAGATGGGAAAACATCCCATGCTTATGGTTAGGAAGAATCAATACTTTGAAAATGGCCATACTGCCCAAAGTAACTTATAGATTCAATGCTATCCCCATCAAGCTACCTATGACCTTCTTCACAGAACTGGAAAAAAAACACCTTAAACTTCCTATGAAACCGAAAGATAGCCCACATAGCCAAGACAATCATAAGCAAAAAGAACAAAGCTAGAGACATCACACTACCTGACTTCCAACTATACTACAAGGCTACAGTAATCAAAACAACATGATACTGTTACCAAAACAGAGATATGGAACAATGGAACACAACAGAGGCATCAGAGGCAATGCCACACATCTGCAATCATCTAATCTTTGACAAATCTGTCAAGCAATGGAGAAAGGATTCCCTATTTAATAAATGGTGTTTGGAAAACTGGCTAGCCATGTGTGGAAAGCAGACACCAGACCCCTTCCTGATACCTTACACTAAAATTAACTCCAGATGGATTAAAGACTTAAACATAAGACCTAATATCATAAAAACCCTAGAAGAAAACCAGGCAATACCATTCAGCACATAGGCATAAGCAAAGTCTTCATGACTAAAACATCAAAGCATTGACAACAAAAGCCAAAATAGATAAATGGGATCTATTTAAACTCCAGAGCTTCTGTACAGCAAAAGAAACAATCATTAGAGTGAACTGGCAACCAACAGAATGGGAAACATTTTTTGCAATCTACCCATCTGACAAAGGGCTAATATCCAGAATCTACAAAGAACTAACATGGATTTACAAGAAAAAAACCAAACCCATTCAAAAGTGCACAAAAGACATGTACACTTTTCAAAAAAGACATGTATGAGGCCAGCAAACATATGAAAAAATTCTCATCATTACTGCTTATTAGAGATGCAAATCAAAACCACATTGAGATACTATCTCATGCCAGTTAGAATGGCAATCATAAAAAATCTGGAGACAACAGATGCTGGAGAGGATGTGGAGAAACAGGAACACTTTTACACTGTTGGTGGGAGTGTAGATTAGTTTAACCATTGTGGAAGACAGTGTGGTAATTCCTCAAGGACCTAGACATAGAAATTCCATTTGACCCAGCAATCCCATTACTGGATGTATGTCCAACAGATTATATACTTTGTTATATTATAAAAACACATGCACACATGTTTATTGTGGCACTGTTTACAATAGCAAAGACTTGGAATCAACCCAAATGCTCACTGATGATAGACTGGACAAAGAAAATGTGGCATATATACACCATGGAATACTATGCAGCCATAAAAAACGATGAGTTTGTATCCTTTGTAGGGACATGGATGAACCTGGAAACCATCATTCTCAACAAACTGACACAAGAACAGAAAATTAAACACTACATGTTCTCACTCATAAGTGGATGTTTAACAACGAAAACACATGGACATGGGGTAGGGAGTTTCACATACTGGGGTCTCTTGGGGGGGACTAGGGTAGGGACAGTGGGGAGTAGGGGTGTTGGGGAGGGATAACATGGGGAGAAATGCCAGATATTGGTGATGGGGGGATGGAGGCAGCAAACCACATTGCCATGTATTTACCTATGCAATAATCCTGCATGTTCTACACATGTACCCCAGAACCTAAAATGCAGTTTAAGAAAATATATATTTTTTATTTTTTATTTTATATATATCTATATTTATATATATATAAATATAGATGTAGATATAGATATAGATAGATCATTGGCTCTGATAAATAAGAAATTGAAATCTGCTTTTTGAGCCAATCTTTGATCTGCCATTGAAAAAGAACCATGTTTTCTTTTCATAATTTCTTTTTTACCTGGGAGCTGAAAGGGAGACTCAGTGTAAAGAAAGAAGTCACTAGGCTGAGTAAGATGGAATCTGCTGCTGCCCTACTCATCTCCACCCAGGCAACCTGAACTTGCTGGGGAATCCACGAGCCCAACAGGGAGATTTTACTGCCTAAAAAGGGACACGTTTTGTCCTTTACCTGAAAGAAGGACCAGGAAAGTCTTCCTACTGGCCATCTCCATTGACTTATGGGAAGACTATCTCTGATACAAAGAAAATATTTTTAGTGGTTAATTTCATTTTTTGCATATATATGGTGGTAATCCTAGTGCTGGATAAACCTTGATTTTAATAGCAATTATCTCCTGAGCAAGCAGCTCACTGTGTTTGAACCTCAGTTTCTTTAGCTGCCAAATGCAGACACAAAGCTGATGTTATTAGAAATATGTAATATAATTTTTTTAAAAGACATATTTGCTGATGGAGAGGAGGAGCTCAATAAATGACAGTTCTTTCTATTTTGCACACCAAGTCTCTGCCGTTGACTGAAGAGGTCACAACTGCATTGCTCCAATAGTTAAGCCAATTATTGCCAATATTGATTAAGCCACTACAGAGGACCCAAGAGTAAACTGGACACTAAGAGAGTAGAATTTAATCTCTGCCTTTAGGAAGCTGGTGCAATATAGTTCAATTATGATGCAAGATATTTTTTGAAGTAAATGTAGAATTGTATGGTGTAAACGTCTAGTACTTTAGATTTTAGGAAACAGTGAAGTCAAATGGAGCTGAGGTCAGCAGAGAATCCTTCAGGAGGCAATGCTAGTGCTTAAGTCCTGAAGGGTGAGCACAATCTGGGTGTGTGGAAAGGTGAAAGAAGACATGCTCATCTTTAACCCGACATTAAATGAGAAGTGACTCACAAAATAACCTGGCCTCACCTCAAAGGATGCCACACTGTTATTTTCTAGGAAGGAAAGCTGAAGTTTCCAAGGCATTTTAAAAAGAGAATTGGATGCTACACCTTTTTATGATTCAACCATTTTCAGATATGATTCCATTAAGAACCTTTTTAAGACTTCTGCTATCATTCTCTGAAGCTCAGGAAAAAGATTCTTTGTGGTTTGACATTCCTTTTCATTTACTCTGGAGGAAAACTCACCATGAAAATTTCCATATGTTCATCTTCTCCTGTACATATTTATGTCAACAGTTTCCTTTTTAACAACTTTCAAAATGTATACTCTTTCCTAAGTTATTTCCCCTAAAGGCAATTCAGCAGTAATATGATCCATTGATTATGGGGATTATGCAAAGTTGTAGAGGCAGGTGTGACATTTCTGCTTGGTAAAAGTCATTGTCCCGGAACATAACAAGGGACAAGATTTACCCACTGGCTTGAGGTATTCACATTGTTCCATTATGATCTGTGATAAACTTACACTGCTGAAGCAGGTTATTGGTTTTAGCAAGAGATTGTTACCGTACATATTTGTGATATCAAATCCATCTTAATGAAAAAACATAGCATATGAGTGGTCAGGTGAAGGAATCAATAAACGCAAAATCCCAAGATTGGAAGCTATGGATTTCCATACTCCCTTCACCCCCAGTTACTGTGAAATTGAAATAAGAAGCAAAAATTAAATAACATGAGACTATTTGATGTTGCAAATATCAAAGCAGGAATTTCCTAAAGAACCATTACAGGCTTTTTATAATGAGATAGTCACTACCATTATCCCAAAGAGTACAGTTTAGTTTTGGCATTTACATACACTGCCTTAATAGTCTGGTGTAATTCTAAAAATACGTTTTAATATGTACATGTATAATAGGCTATTTAAGAGATAGTATTTAACAAAAGTGTGGTTTGACCTTGTTCATACTCCCTAACAGCCATAATCAAATACCTCCTCACTCTATGTGCTTTTTAAATGAGCAGCATACCTGCCTAACCAAGGAGACTCTTCCAGGGCAGTCCTATGCCTTTATGCCTTTAGACCAAAATAAGTGCGTATTGGAAATAGAGCTGGATCAACACCAGGAGATGAAAAGCTAGACTATGGTCTTCCATTAGAACATCATTTATCCCTCTGCCACCTTTTCATGCTTGAAATGAAGAGGTGGACTAGAAAACCTCTAAACTTCCTCCATCACTGATTTCTAGCTAAGATTAAGAAGATTCTATGAAAATTAGCATGGACCATCTACTAAGGAGAGCTCTTGATGTACTCCTAACTGCATGAAGCACTGCCTAAGCATTTTTCCTCTTTCAACTCATAGGGCTGTTGGCCAAGATAAATGAGTTGCTAAGTAGAAAGCACAGAACACAGTTTCTGGCACATAGTTCTCTAAAATTTAAAAGAAAATAAAAGGAAGAGAAAAAGGGGCCCTATTAAGCAGATAGTATTATTTTTCCTATTTTATAAAAGAGGAAACTGAGGTTGTAGAGAGGTAAAATATTCTGCCCAAGGCCACCCAAGTAACCTGGCATAAAGCCATGACTCAAATTTAGGGCCCTCAAATCCAACATTCAAATCAAATTGGTGTTTATAAATCTGAAAATAAGAGGGTGCATAACCATAGAGCAAAGAAGATAGCCAACTCTTCCTAAACAACAGTATTTGTTGTCAGAAATTTTAAAAGTATTGTGTCTTGGTGATGCCAGTGGAAGAAGAACCAAAAGTCATAGTAAGCTGGAACTACTAGAGATTGATTTGGGATTTGAATTTTCAAGATGGATGTGTTCCAGGTTCATGCGTTGCTGAGCAGTTAGTTACATTCAATGTTTGTTTCTTATTTTAGTTCACGTAACTTTCAAATAAGAAGTATATGAAGTAAAAACTTGGATTTGCTATGTTTATAGTCTTGTTAAAACTTTTAATAAAGTTGTTTCCTATCCAAAAAAGTGGCCAAGATTCTGATCTCACAAAATACAGGTTTCCTGCCTTGCTTTATTTCTTGACTCATTCATCATTCCATGTATTTATTCAAAAGCACAACTATTAAGCAAAGCTTTAGGGATACTCACAAGAGAACGGAAGATGTATTGCTGGGGAATTACAGGAGGTTTTACAAAGGAAATGGAGGTTGAATATGGTATTGATGAAGGAGAAGTTCACTGAATGTCCAAAAGGGAAGTGAGTCAGGGGCTGGCTTTACAGACAGTGTTTCTGGGATGATTATAGATAACAGAAGATGGCTTTTTTGAGATAATGAAAAGTTCAGGAGGTGGTTGAAGTCTGGGGGATAGGATGAGGGTTTCTTGCTCTATAGGAGTGAGACAGTGGCACTGCAAGATAATAGACAAAGTAAGTTTTGAGCCATACACTAAAGGGCTTGAATTGAATAGATAATTCACATTAGAAAGTAAATTGAAAGGGTTTTTCAAATGAAGGATGGAGTTATTCCATTCGGCCCAGATAAGAGGATTTCAGACTGGTTTCCAGGTTGTAAGAAAAGGTATTCATTTTATGCTGTAAAATGTTATTCCAATAATAAATTCTCCCACTAGTATCCACTTTGAAAAACAATGTTATGAATTTTCCTATCCTGTAATTCAGGAACCATAGAGATTTAGAGCATGCATCTTTGAAGTGTTCCCTACAGTGTGATACTGACCACCCAGCCTGCAGCATCTGCTCCATCTGTGTCCAGTTTCCTGCTCTTGCACCACAATCTGATGCAGCTCTTCTTCTTTCTTGGTTTGGTGTACATCAAATCCAGAAGAACACCACCTCTGCCCCCTTTTCAGGCTGGCTTTCTCCATTCTTCTCATTCCTGCTCCCTCTCCTCTTTCCTTCTTTCTTTATACTCATTTTCCTCCCACCCTCCTTTCTTCCCACTGTCCCTCCCTCCTTTTCTCCTTTCTTTCTTTCCTTTCTTTTAAAATCAAGTGAACACAATTGCCCCTATTTTCCAGATGAGGAAACATAAAGTAATGAAGCAACTTGCCCAGGGTTTCTGATACCTATTCTATCTGCATTCTCCTGAGCTGCCTTCACCCTATATTTTAGAAACGGATTTTAAAGGCAATAATTAGAAATCTAAAAGAAAATTAAATTTTAGAAAACTGAAAGTTCTAAAACAACTTACAGTATTTCACAGTAGGACAAAACAATATGAAAAAGTAAGTTTCCGATTTCCATATAACATGCCAGTTCTGTATGTCATGATATAATTATTATTGATCAGAAAATATTGAGTGTTTCACTACTTTTTAAAATTAAAAACTGATTTCCTTGTAATATTGTGATTCATTAGATAATACTGAATTTAAAAAATTTATCACTATATGACAAATACAATGTTTTCATTTTCTCATTTTATTTCATTCAAACGTATGTTTTATATGGATAAGATTATACTATTTATAAAGTCTTGCTTAATATTTTTATGCGATATCTACATTGCCAAGTGTTCACAATTATCATATTTAAAACATATATTTTACTATCTAATAAAATTACAGATTTAATTTACCTCCTGTTGTTGGATATTAAGTAGGCATAACCGTTTTTGCTCCTAGAGGTGGCACTGTAGTGAAATCTCTTACGTATGCCATTTAGTTTTGCTAAATTATTTTATTAAAATAAATTTCTCACTAGACTACAAACTTTTTCAAACAGTATTTTGGCCTTATTTGTTTTTACAGATCAAGTGCTCAACTGGGGCACACAATTAGGACTTTTTGAATAAAATAGTTAAGTAAAATAATTCCAAGAATCATAATTATTGGGGCAAAAGATATGGATAGCTTTTTGGCTTTTAATATTTATTACCCTACTTTTTACCTAAAGAGTCGTACAGCTTCCAATGACTTTAGCAATATACAAGTTTCATCACAGTAGGATAGTACTGGCTGTTACAATTTTTAAAAATTTTATGAATGTCATTGTTTTCAGTAATAAAAGTTGCTTTAATTTAGAAGCCTCTGATTTCTAAGGTTTCGTTTTTTTCTTTCAACTTGAATGCGTTTGTACTAATTTTTCTTTTAAGAAATTGTATCCTTATAAGTGAAATCCCCTTAAAGTGTTTTTCATTAGCCAACATTTTTGTCTGTGAAGACCAAGGAGAAAAAAAAGAAGGCAGAGGAAGAAGAGAAATTTCAAGCTCAGCTTTTCCACTTCAGGGAGTAGATTTTAAATGTGTTTCATTCAGGGCTGCCATCTTAACTAGACCCAAGGGCATGAAATTTAAAAGCATATCAAGTTTACCTTTTCAAAGGAGATGAGGCTCAATGAAGTTAGGATATTCATGTATATTCAGAACTTTCAAACGTTGCTTGCAGCCTCAAATGCCAAAATACTATACAGCACATAAACATCTTTGTTCTGCTGAAAATGATATTGCTTAGGTCAAAATGTCTCTATGGCATATTTCTTACTCAGGAAATCGTTCAGGGAATTAATGTGAACTGCACTTCCAGGAGCTAAAATGAAGTGCCTTTGCTTTGAAAAAGCACAGAGTTTTCCTTTGTTTATAGGTATTCCTAACTTTACATTTTACTTTAGGGTCTTATGAGGAGCTTAAGAGACTGTATTTAGACATGGAAGCTCTTAAATGTTTATCAACTTTGTTATTTACAAGAATGAAACTTTTCTAAGAGGAAAGAAACAAACATGAATTTAGAATGTCCCTTGTAGTAACCACTGGGCACTTTCATTGTTACTTACTCTTCACATTTTAGGTATATATTATTGTCACACAGAGAGATTAGCTAAATTGCCCTAAGTCACATGATTATTATATGAAAAGGCTAGACAAACTCTCTCTGACACCAAAGGCTAACACTTTTTCATCGACTGCCATGTTGGACACAGTTTTAGCTTCTAGGGCAAAATAATCTGAAAATTTGCAAAGATGACTGATGATTAAAAGCAACAGAATAGGTTACTCAATAGGATGAACGATGCCATTTGGCTCTGTCTATACTGCATAAACTATGAAACTGTCCAAGGAAATCCCATAAAATTCCACCCTCAAAATATATTTTTCTGTTCTGCCTACATCGTTTTTTGCCAACCATTTTTTTTTAACATTCAACATTACAGAATGTTAAATTAGAAGAGGTTTTAAGGGTCATCTATTTCAACCACCATATTTTAGATATTGCAAAATGATGGTTTACAAACTTGCTCATAGTTACGTATTCTTATGATAATTGAATTTGAGACTGACATTAGTAGAAATAATTTTTTCGTGTAGTATTTTGAACCACAGAAAATTAAGTTCATAACTATTTTTCTAATGAGTAAGTGAATAAATGAAAGCATGCTTACTTTCCCTGTTTCTTTCTTGTGTTCTTTTAAGATATCTACTCCCAGAAGTGGAAAAGTTGGAACAGGACTGTGGTACAGACACATACGTAGATTTTTTTTGAGACAGCAGACGCTGTCACTTTAAGCTACTCAAGGAAAAATGCCCTTTTTGTAATTTTGCCTTTTTCTTGTTCTGATGGGATATTAAAAGAAACAGTGCAAAAATCTTTCTTCTGTTCAACATGAAGTCTTTATTGTAGAAATCTGACTTAGGTACAGTCATTTCTATGAGGACCTGTGGGAGGCATTGCCTTCAAATCTCCTTGTCTAGAATAACTGTAGTTCTGAGCAATTGACTTACTTTTACCTAGTAAGAGTTATGATTTTCACACTTAAACTATTTGCATCTTTCTGTTGACTGCTAGGAAACTCAGACTCAGAGATACCTGCTTTTTTGAAATGTTTTAAACCATAAGACATATATGTTTATGAATCACACATCTGGTTCTAGAATTTATTTTTTCTACCCTCATTTCCTTTTTTGACCTTGTTCATTTCTCCTTAGCTTAATTTATTCATTTACTTTTAATATTATGTTACTATAGGCATTTTATAAGCTCCTTCAAGTTCTTTCTGAAATGAATTGGGATTTTAAAAAATAAATATATATTCATAAAAATCTAACTAAATAAATACATATTCATAAAATTTAAATAAATATATATATTCATAAAAATTTGAATCAATCAGTAATCACAGTAAAATACTGATTCCGCCCCCCCCACTTTGAAGAATGCAAAAGTTTGACAATTTTTTCTGGGCTTCCTTGCTGATCTTCCAGTTGAGGAGAGAGGATTCTCACTAAACAGAGTTTCATTTCAGGCCTGCTGTCAGGAGTCTGAATTTATTTTATCTTCCCTTTAACTGAAATAAGACTCCTCTCAATCTGAATTGCCAATGCCTAAGAGGACTACTTTAAGGAGTCAGCAGTAAAGGATGAAATTCCACACAGTTTTCCTGTTTTTTGTTTGTTTGTTTGTTTTTGGTTTTTTGTTCTTGTTGCTGGGATTCCCCTCTCCCACCCCTGTATCTTGCTAATGATTTGGGAACTTAATCTGGCTCCTGGGAGCTTGTCTTTCTTCTTTGCCTAGGGAGTGACAGATTCGGTCTATAGGAGGAAAAAGGACACAAAAATATCAGGCATCTCACATCACTAAACTCAGGTCATGAACATCCATGTACTAGCAGAGTCTGTTTTCTTATTTAAACCTTCAACAGGAAGAAGATAAAGATAGCACTTAACAATGACATAAAAGGCCTTTCCCAGTAAAATTATGAGATATTGATGGCTGAGCATTATTTTCTACTGTGAATTGATGGGTGTTGGGGCAGGGAAATCCTTACACAACCTACGGCACCGTGATTACCTACCCCAATTTGAGGCTTCTTACAAAAGGTAAGTAAGCAGAATATTGTTCCAAAACCTGAGCTTATTCCAGCTCATTTTCTGTTCTTCTTGGACAGAGAGTCATATACTGTGAGCTTTGGACTATGTATAGAATTATATAATAAATTTCTAGTGTGTTCAGAATGTTTCAGCGATCTCTTTTTTTGCAGATGACTTTTGGTTATTTATTTTTTGTTTCTGATTACATGTGTGTATGTATATTTATGTGTGTGCATGTATCTCCCATATATACATATACATGTATCTGAAATATATATAATTTTTTCTGAATTTATATATAGGTGTCTCACATTAACATATATAAGCTATGTGCTATGTATACATATACATTATAGATATCCTCTGGAAAGCATATTCCTCAGTGTCTACTATGTATTAGGCACTGTAGTATCTAGACATGAAATAACTGAAAAAAATAATCTCTCCTTCCTCAAGGAGCTCCCAGAGAGTGGAGGAAATGGGCAATAATAGTTCAGTGACAAAATGCTGGAATATAGACACAAAGCAAAAAGGCCAGTTAGAAGGCTGTAAGGGGAGGAACCTCGGGAATTAAAGGATGAGATGGGTTCAGGAAAGGTTTTAAAAGACTAGGGTACATTTCATCAAGCATATGAAGATAAGTAGGAGTTTGATCGTCTGCCTCACATTCTGCCTATTTTTAAAGAGTAGGAATTTGCCAGTCATTTTTTTAAAAAGTGAAAAGCAGCCTGGGCTGAGTGAGCAATCTATACTGAAGCACAGAGGCGTGACAATATATAGCAAGTTTGAGGAACTATGAAAACTTCACTGTAACTTCTACATCATTAAATAGTAGGGCCTGAGGTCATAAGAGAAAACAGAACATTGTGGGTTTTGGTAAAAGTTTCTTCTAGGTGACTGGGAGAGCTGAAGTAGGAGATATACATAATGAGATCCCCATTTTTCAGAGATTCCTCCAAAGGTGCAGTTGGGCTACCATCAACTCACAGCATTAACCAACATGTTGATGCTGGGTGTCTAAAGTAGAGCTGTTGTCATAGTCAGTGACAAAGGTAACACTGTACAACCCAATCAATCCTTTTCATAAAAGATTACTGCTGAATATGCTAACCATTACTTGAATGTGTCTCTGAGACACCTTAATTATCCCAGGCAACACTCTTACAAGCGATGAGTGAGATGCTCATGGTTCTTTTTCTTCCCTAGTAAGTAAGGGGACATTTAGTCCCCTAATACAGAATTAGTCTAGGATCAGCTAACTAACACCTATTATGTGCTGAACTCATCCACAGAATCAGGAATCTTCCCAGGAAAATGATAACGAGAACTATCAGTTGAGTACCTCTTATTGCAAACGAGTGAGTTGAGTCCTAGATGTGTTAGGAGTGCATCTGATTGCACGGTAATACATAACTTAAATCTCTCTCTCTCATTTGCATAGCTTCTATTCATCTTCTATTTATGTGTGAGAGCAGTCAAACCACATTTTAAAAAAGGAAAATGAAGGAAAGAAGTAGCATTGAGATTCTACCACTCTAGCACAATTATTATCATGTTTATGTATTACTCGCAGTCCCTTTTCTACATGTATTTATGTCTAGTCAAAATTAGTATATAAATAATTGTATGCCCCTTTCATTTTAACACTATATCTCAGGCATTTTCTATGTGGTTCCTTAGACTCAAGACCGTTATTGTAAGAGTTGTTTGATATCCCTTTGATGAAAAGATCATCAATTACTTATTCACTAAATTATTATTGAGCAATTATTTTTTTCTACTTTTTATATTTTGTCATAAATAACTTTATAATGAAAGACTTTGTAAACATGTTTGCCATAAACACATTTTTTGGCAGATTTCTTCAAACAAGGTTTCTAAAGTAAAAGAGATGGGGTTTGAGTCTGGAACTTAAAAAGTGTCTATTTTTACCTAAGGCAAAGTATAGGACAATGTATTATCTCTTGAAAATTAATAACAAAATGTTTTCTAGAAGCATTGCAGCAATTCCTAGAGAGCTAGGAATCCTTGTTGTCATTAGATTCCTGAAGTGCTAGGAATCTTTGTTGTCATTGTTACTATATTAATTTTAATATTATTATTGTGACTGAGATGTAATAACATACACCATTATTTATATTGATTTCCTTTAGGCTTCAAGATAATTGACCAAAATATCAAACGATATTCAATGAACAAGTATGTTATGAAGCTCTCTTTTGTGCCAGGCACAGTCCTAAAGCCTCTACTTCGTACAGCAACCCTGTTATCATTTATAGGGTGATTTTAAAATTCTGTTCAAATGAGGGTGTGTGCTTTCAGAGGATTCACCCTTTGGTCAACAGGCTGTTAATGAATGTTTCGCATGTGACAAGCACTAAGACAGGGACCAGGGCCACAGTAGTGAGTAGCGGTTTTATTGAGATTCAGTGTGACTCATAACTGAAATTGATTTTAGTCCTATAGTTCTTTATTGTTTTTAGTTCTTCTTCATGATGTAAAAATAGATATTTATCAATACAATATTTCCAAGTATAATTAATTATGATATGGATGCTGCATAGTACAAAAACATCGTTATTAAAATTTGGAGTAAAACGCTTGCTTCATTTTTTATGTTTGTTCTGTTTGATCTTGGGAAACTACTTCCCATCTCCTAGTCTATCTAAAATACGGGAATTGAACATCACCTCTGACAATCGTGGGCAAATAACATGAGGGTAATTAAAGTACTTCGCAAAATTTGAAGTTCTATAAGTGGATGTTATTATTTTCTTTTGTTTTTTTTTTTTTGTTTTTTTTTTTTTTTTTTTTTTTGAGACAGAGTTTCACTCTTGTTACCCAGACTGGAGTGCAATGGCACGATCTCGGCTCACCACAATCTCCACCTCCCAGGTTCAGGCAATTCTCCTGCCTCAGCCTCCCGAGTAGCTGGGACTACAGGCACGTGCCACCATGCCCAACTAATTTTTTGTATTTTTAGTAGAGACGGGGTTTCACCATGTTGACCAGGATGGTCTTGATCTCTTGACCTCGTGATCCACCCGCCTTGGCCTCCCAAAGTGCTGGGATTACAGGCTTGAGCCACCACGCCCGGCCCGATGTTATTATTTTCATTATTATTCATGTGTGTTTGTGACAGATGAATTGAGAGATAATGATTTAATCCTAACATGACACTAACTTACAGATCTGTAAAAGGGGCCACCTCTCCTGGTACAGTGGAGAATGAAGAGCCTTCTGTTTTGAGTTGTATACCTGGCCTAGAATGCAGCCTCTTCCAACTAATATGTGGTTTTTAACTTCAGACTTCAGAAGTATAAGCATAGGCTGGGCACAGTGGCTCACGCCTGTAATCCCAACACTTTGGGAGGCTGAGGTGGGTGATCTGAGGTCAGGAGTTCAAGTCATGCCTGGCCTACATGGTGAAACCTTGTCTTTACTAAAAAAAAAAAAAAACAAAAAATAAGCTGGGAATGGTGGCAGGTGCTGTATTCCCAGAATCACTTGAACCCAGGAGATGGAGGATGCAGTGAGCCGAGATAGCACCATTGTACTCCAGCCTGGGCAACAGAGCAAGACTCAGCCTTAAAAAAAAAAGAAAAGAAAAGAAAAGAAAGAAACATAATCATATTAATTTAGCAAACTTTGCTATGATCTAGCATTTTCTTAGTTATTCGGTAGCTGCATATTTTGGTTAGATGGTAAATCTTTAATTAGCTGAAATTTTCTTGTTCCTAAAAGGGGAATGACTACTGTGCAGAGTTCTATGTGCTAGCATATTAGTTATTTATTGTTGTATAATAAAGTACCAAAAACTTAACAATTGAAAACAATACCCATTTATTATCTCACAATTCTGGAGGTCCAGAGTCTGAATGGTCTAGCTAGGTTCTCTGCTTAAAGTCTCACTAGGCTGAAATCAAAGTGGTAGCTAGCTGCATTATCATCTGGACCTTGGGCTCTTCTTTCAATTCCTGTTATTGGCAGAGTTCAGTTCCTCATGGTTGTAGGACTGAGGTCTTCCTCGTTGGCGGTCAGCTGGGGACCTCTCCCAACTCATCCTTGCATATGGCTCTTCCATCTTCAACATCACCAATGGCATGTAAAATTTTTCTTATGGTTGAATCTCTCTTATTTCCACTTCTACCATCAATCAGAGAAAATCCTCTACTTTTCAAGAGCTGCAGTAATTAGATGACAGAGTCCAAACTAAGAATGTAACGGTCAAAGTGGAAAGAAGGAGAAGGCTCACCTGCAATGAGGAGGTAGTAACTCATCATAGTGGGAGATGGGAGAAAAGGGTGTGCTCTGGCACACTTATTCCCAAGGTTCTCTCAGGTTCAATTTAGAACAGTGTATTTTTCTTATCAAATAAATGGTTTAATTTAGACCAGTGTATTTTTGTTGTCTAAGCAAAGTCAATAGGTTAAGATAATATAGGATTTGAGACTTTAATAGAAATACTTTCTGTATAATTTTGTTATCTTACATTTTGTTTAATTTATTTATTTATTTGAGATGGAGTCTTGTTTTTGTTTAATTAATTTATTTATTTGAGATGGAATCTTTATTTAATTTATTTATTTATTTGAGATGGAGTCTTGTTCTGTTGTCCAGGCTAGCGTGCAGTGGTACAATCTTGACTTAATGCAACCTCTGCCTCCCAGGTTCAAGCAATTCTCCTGTCTTGGCCTCCCCAGTAGCTGAAATTACAGGCACCCACCACCATGCCCAGCTAATTTTTTGTATGTTTTAGTAGAGATGGGGTTTCACCATGTTGGCTAGGCTCATCCTGAATTTCTGACCTCAAGTGGTCTTCCCTCCTTAGCGTCTCAAAGTGATGAGATTATAGGTGTGAGCCACCACACCCATCCAAGTGAATTATTTAAATGTATAGGATCATATTTTGCAGTGTTAATTTCTCTGTTTTTGATCATATTTTTAAAAAAGTCATGGGATCTATAACAGTGCCAATCTCCACTTTGAATGTACCCTGTGTCCTGCCTCCATGTTAAGCTGTAGGTTCTGCCAAGTCTTATAAGTCTAACCTTAGAGAGTGGGATAAGAGGTCCTTAAAAATTAACAGTATAGAATAATACAATAGAGTAATAATAATAGCAATAATAACTGAAAAATATACAATAGAAGAACCCATAAAGTGACTTTCTCTGAGAATTGCGTACCACTAATTAATTCATGTCACTCCAGTGGATTATATTACCCACTAAGTGGGAATATACTGTGGAGTATATAGTGGGATTATATTAGCCACTAAGTGGGAATATACTGTGGAGTATATAGTGGGATTATATTAGCCACTAAGTGGGAATATACTGTGGAGTATATAGTGCGATTATATTAGCCACTAAGTGGGAATATACTGTGGAGTATATAGCGGGATTATATTAGCCACTAAGTAGGAATATACTGTGGAGTATATAGCGGGATTATATTAGCCACTAAGTGGGAATATACTGTGGAGTATATAGCGGGATTATATTAGCCACTAAGTGGGAATATACTGTGGAGTATATAGCGGGATTATATTAGCCACTAAGTGGGAATATACTGTGGAGTATATAGCGGGATTATATTAGCCACTAAGTGGGAATACACTGTACTTTCCAATGCCCTAGTTGGTCAACACTGATTCCAAATAAAGAAGTCCTTCTTTATCTGAGAAGATGAACCCAGTCACTCAAGTATTTTCCTCCTACAACAGAGCAAGAAAAAATATGACCCAAGGGGTTTCTGCCTCTATCAGGATTTGCTGTGGCTTCCTCTTCATGAGAGCAAACTCTCAGGACTGCGTTTCCTCTTCCCTTCCACAAAGGCGTGTGAAAATATAGAGCAATAAAACCACATAACTAGCCAAAAAAGTACAAGCAAACCCTCTCTAGCCTCAGGAGGCAATGCTTGGCCGGGTTTTGTGTGCTAGCTAAAGGATAGTTCAGGAAGAGGGGGTGGAAAGTTCTCATTTTTTCTCCTCTGATGTTCTCTTCCTTGGTTAATAGCCCAAAGTGTCCTTGCTGTGAATAAAACCAATTCCTCCAGCTATTAATTATTAGCTCTTGGCACTTTGAGGGCCTATGGATAAATTCTTATATTTTCAGTATCAAAACTTACATTAAATAAATAGTGCTGTTTCTTTTCTTTTTGAATTCTTCCCCAAATTAATAATTTTGCATGTGCTATTCTTTTTCCTTTCTTCTGTTGTCTTTTCCTTTTCCTTCTCATCTCTCTCCTCCTTCCGTTACTCCTCCTTCTCTTCTTCTCATCCTCCTTTTCCTTCTTCTCCTCTTTCCCCTTCTTCTTTTGCTTGTCATTGATGTAGATCCTAAGAAAAAGCAAAATAGCCTCAGTTAGGCTATAAAAAAAAAAGAAAAATCTGTTAGAGACAAAAATTGGAGATCTCAGCTCTTAAACGAGTTTTTAATTTCATCAAGTCTAAGGCAATAATCACTCACTAAGTGTTCATTTTCTCCCTGTTGCTGCACTAGATGGGGAGAGGCAGAGATGAAAGGCACAGAAGGAAGGAGTCCACATATATATAGACACTCTTTGAGGAGGAAACCAAAGTGCAATTTGATTAGGGTTATAGGATAGGAATGTTCATTGTGCTTGGGGAACACACATGCGGAAGCAATTTATTCTGGCTGAAGGGCTCCAGTAAAGCTCTAGTGCCGAAAGACTGGACTGACCCCAGCTGTATAGAACAGAATTGTAGTTTTCAACATTTTTCTGATTGAGTCCTATAATGCAAAATCTATTTTACGTAGCTCTCCTGAACACACAAACATGTGCATATTTAGAAAACTTTTACAAAACTCAACTAACCAACACTTACTGTATGTAATACACTCACATTTTTTTCTTCTATTCTGTTTCAATGACTTTAGATGCTAGCTGAAACTTATTTAATCGAGTTTCTTTAATATAGTAATGAATTGAGACTCCCAACTTAGGAATCCCTGGAATGCAGTATGGACTTTGGAGGGACACAGAACTGGTTTTGAATCATGGCATGGCCAACAAATAGCTCTGGGATGAGGCAGCTCACTTACTTTCTGTGAGTCTGAACCTACCTATCTAAAAAGAAATTAAGTGGCTACTCACGACCTGACTAGGTGGTTGCAACTTTTAAGGATATAGTACCTGTTAACAACTTAATATAGTGAAAACTCAATAGATGGGTTAGGCAAAGAATAGGAAAAGGGAGCATCCAAGGCCCCCTGATGTGGTAGGATTGACATACCATTCAAAGGTAAGTCTTGACTCAGTGTGTGGAGTACAAGGTGGAAATGAAAATTAACAGTCTGCCAAGCTCCGGGTGTGTATATGTATTCATGATAATATGTGAGTGAATAGGTACATGTTTGTGTGTGTTGTGGGGGTGAGTTTGCTTTTTGGGGCAGTTGTGTGTATGGGCATCCATGTGAGTTGGGGAGACAATGGGAGCAGTAGTGTCAGTTGAATGACTAAAATCAATTCCCCTTCATTCAACAACCTATTAACCAATTCCACTGAGCTTTTCTTAAACCAACCATCCCCAATTTTTCCTTTGACCTTCTTTTTACCAAGAGACCACAGCATCTCTGTGATCTTGACATGGTTACATCACTTCTGGATTTGATCTACTTACATCAGACTGCATCAATATGTTTAAGGAATTCTTTAGATAAATAATAAAGCCCTTTTTTAAGCATAATCTTTAGAGAATACTAATATTTAATTTTGGCTTTATATATACCAGAAAATAGAGATTTAGACATATAGCAATAGTTAACATTTATTTTGCACTTACTACATTCTCAGCTCTGTGCTAAATGCTTTACACACATCAACTCATGATAACTCTATAATGTATAAGACTCATGACAACCCTATAATGTAACTACTGTTTATAACCCTATTACACAGATACCTGGCTCAAGGTCACAAAGCTAGTGAGTTACATGTTTAGGATGGAAAGCTAGGTGATGCATTAGTCTGTTCTCAGATTGCTATAATGAAATACCTGAGACTAGTAATTTATAATGAAAAGAGGTTTAATTGGCTCACTGTTCCTCAGACTCATTAGAAACCGCTCCCATGATCCGATCACTTCCCACCAGGCCTCATCTCCAGCACTGAGGATTCTCATTCAACATGAGATTTGGGCAGGGACACAGGTCCAAACCATAATAGATGCAATTATATCTCATGACTATGAGGTATTTATTTGCAATGTGATTTCATGAGGAAATAAATAAACCACTAACCCCGACAATCCTTTTCCACATCCAAGAAAATAGATACATCCGTGCTTAATTTATGTAAAGATATTTTTATATATTTGTGTATATAATTATGTTGTGTATGTTTAGATACATATATACATTTACATATTTATGTACTTATGTATGAGTTTATATATTCCTATATTTATACATTTATCTATCTGAATGAATATATATTATAAAATATATGAATAAAGTATATGTATATGTATAAAGAAAAAATATATATATAATTAATTAAATGCATATTGTCCTATTACAGAAATCAAATGTGCAGTAGATAAATGATATAGCCAGGACACTCATCAATACCTTCTCTGTGCCTTAGAACCCAGCACTCCCGACACTTCTCTCTACAACTATCTCCAATACTGGAAAATGGTCAGATTTGGGAAGTGATCATCACACCTAATCAAGCTTCTATTTTGCAAGCAAAAATGAGTTATAAATCCTAGATAACAAATCAACCCTCAAAGCCTATATATTGATCCCGGTCCTTGTCATTAGGCAGTGCCTTCTGCTGAGGATGCATTCATAAGACTTTTTGTTTGTGATTCCAGGGTAGCATTCTGAGACACATTAGAGCTTACTTATTTTCACGAAGACACATGCTTAGCTCCAGGGAAGCATGATTGTTAAATATAATGCATATTTAGTATTGTGCCTTGAAAGAGGATTGGTGAAGAAGGAGGTTACTTTAGTTTCTTCTATGTGACTCAGAGCACTTGTGATTAATTTCCTCTCCATACTTTAAGATCATATTGTGGTTAAAAAGTTAAAGGCTAATTAAGCTCTCTGTCAAAAGCAACAAAACCCTGGCTTCAATAGATTCCCTCTGACAAAAACATCTTTTGCTAGGAGGCTCTCTCTGCCTGTTTCCAGCCTCTGATTGGGAGTTCATGCTGAATGGAGGCTTCTGAAACAGGGCAGGAGGTTTGTCTCCTAAATATGCTGGAATCAGGGAGTGAAAGAAGGCTTTTACAGAGGAAATCAGCTTGTGATTTTCTGTCATGGTTACAGGCAGTAGGAAGAGAGCTGGCAGTACCAGGTTCCTTAGGTGTTGCAGGAGAACTCAGTAAGGGAGGCAGGTGGGGCGATAATTCATCAGCCTTCCCTTGTGCATCGTTATCACAAAAAGTTAATGAGACAACCTGTCTTTTTTCCCATTTAAAGATCCAAAACTACAGAAAAAAATGTATTTAAACCTTTATACTCCTTGTCAATGCCTGTATTTTATTCAACTCTTCCAACAACCATTTGATGAAGGTACCATTGTGTTAGCCAGTCTTACAAATGCCTCTAAACTCCTTGCTGATGCTGTAGCTTTTCCTTATGAGGTTATTAATGGAAAAATACAAGCAAGCTGGCAAAAACAGACACTGTGCTTGGCACATAACAGGATCTCCACTATTAATTTCCTCAACCACCTCTCTTCTCATGTATGATGGCTTTAATGACCAAGAATTCTTATTTAAGAACTACATTTCGTACTTACCACCTGAGTGATCTTGACCAACAAGAGCAGGTAACACTTGCTAAGCCCTTACTATGTGCCAGCAATGAATCTAAATACTCCACTTTTATTAACTCATTTATTGCCTTATTTCATTGTCCCCTTTGCCTAAGAGTTAACTTCATTTTTGTAGGGTAAAATAAGATGTAACATTAATGGAGTGCTTACTGTTCTAAGTATATAATTGTATTAGTTTATGCTCACAACATTGTTATATCTCATTGCGCTTCTCTGTTTTCAAGATGAGTAAACTAATTCACAGAGTAATTATGTAATTCATTTACGATCATGGAACAAGAGCTAGAATTTAAACCCAGGCACTGGGGTCCCAGAGGACTCTTACTTTTCAGGTCATGTTGCCTGAGCTTTATTCTTTTTATTTGCAAAACTGGTTAACACAATGATATCTACATCAAATGGTTGTTGGAATAATTTAATAAGATATTCACATGAGGTTGGGCGTGGTGGCTCACATCTGTAATCCCAGCACTTTGGGAGGCCAAGGTGGGTGGATCACCTGAGGTCAGGAGTTCAAAGCCAGCCTGGCCAACATGGTGAAACCCCGTCTCTAAAAAAAAATAAAAGATACTCACTTGAAAATATTTTGTAGGTGCTAGAAAATAACATGTCCGTACCAGGTATTGTTTAACTATGGGGATCAATAAAACTGGAAACAATAGTGACTGCTGCGTACCCGGTGAATTCATGTCAAAAACAAGACTAACATTTGTTGAATGCCTGCTAGCCCACAGTGAGTTTTTTAAAAACTCCTATTGCCTTATTTTGATATTTTTTACTGGCAATGTAGAAAAGAGCAAAAAAAGGTTCAGAGAAGATTTTGTAATATGTCTATATGACTCATCTGGAAAACAACACAGGCAGAATTAAAAGCCAAGTGTGACCATGTCTGAGACCTACTTTCTTTCTATTTTAAAATGATGGTTTATAAGAACAAAGGAGATTATCTCCCTATGGAATGTGGTCATGAGATGCTCATTTTGCTTCTCTTCTTTAAAGCAAATGATGAATAAAGTTATAATATGGAGTACTGTATTATTGGAAATAAAATATTTCTCTGTTTTCTAAGTTTTCTGGTCCTGAAAGCCACATTTCCCAATCAGAAAATTTTCATTATACGTATGTCTCCCATTTTGAGATTTAAGTTTTAGTTTATCTAGATCATTTATTTAAAAACTACTGGGCCCATTTTACATTCTTGGGTTTCAGCTCTTGTGCTGACAAATTTCTAGGGAAGGGAAATGAGTCTCACATGCAGCCAGATTCCAAGGCTGGGCAGAGTAACATGTAGGAAATGCCTTCAGAAGTTCTTTGTCCTAAATCTAAAAGAGATTTCGATCAAAACTTGGGTTCAAATTTTCACTCTTGAATTTGCCGTGTGTGATTATAAACAAATAATGTAATTTTCAGAACTTCATTTCAGAAAATGGGATTATTATATCAGCTTCATATGCCTCTATTCAATATATAGCACTAAATAACATGTGGTTGTCTAATAGTAAGTGTCCAATAAATGGTCACTTCCTTTCACCAGTTCCTCTCTACACTAAAGCTTCAGATTACTAGAAGTGAAATCAAATGCATTACCATGCTCCTGGAAGCCAGGAGTGAGAGACAAAGAAAAGTCCATATTGGAAGACTACAGAATGAGAATAGTTAGCTTTCTTTGGGCTTAAGTGGAATATATCAGTTAGGACCCCTGGTATATACATTACGTAAAGGAATAAGTTTTAAACGTCATTAGCTCTGGAGTTAAAAGGAGAACAATAGTTGGGCCAATGTGATGGCTAAAATAATGGTGATAGATGAGAGTAACATGCAGTGCCAGGAATTGAACTTTATTTTTGTCTCCTTAACAAGGACTTCATTGGGAATTGTCAGGTGCGTCTTGAGTAAGAAGTCCTTTCTCTCCCTGTGCTTGCATGCTGTTCACACAGAGGCCACTCCAGGGAAAAGCACATTCTCATTCATGAAATAGACTACTGGCCTGAATCCCTGTCTACTTTTTTTCTCATTAGATGATGGGGCCTGTTGTCTGGCATTGATTAGGAAATTGATGTGATTTAGAGCAATCAGAAGACACTCCAATCAAATTAAATTTCTTCCAGTTCCTTGAACAGCATAAGCCCTTTCATGCCTTGGGGCCTTTGGACATGCTCTTTCCCCTGTCTGGGAGTGCTTCCCTTTCCCCACGCTGCTTCAGGCCTTATTTATTCAGAGAATTGTTCTGTGTCCTCACCCATCTTCCCGAGCCACCCATCTTCCCAAGACTAGCTTGTGTCCTGTGGGTTTCCAGCATGTAATATTGCACTCTGTCAGCACTCCATGCCGTTCTTTGTTCACTAGATTCCTCCCTTGAGTATTATGTGACTTCAGCGAGGACTTGATTTGTCTTGCTCACTGCTAAATCTCTGTGATCTGCTCCATGTGCAGCACATACCAGGTACTCAAAGAAGTGTTTATTAAATGAGTTCATAAAAGAATGAATGAGTGAAAATGAATGAGTCAAGTTCTTGTGATGTAGCAGGAAGAATCCTGAACTATGAAACGGAATGCCTTGGGACCATTCTTAGCTTCAATTTTAACTAGCAAAGTGACATCTAGGCCACTTAAATTTCTTATGCTTAAAGAAGTTTATATATTATTATCTTAAAAGGTTGTGAGAATTAAATCAAGTACCTGGTGTATTGGTGGACGCTTGTTGAAAAGTGAGTTCTTTCCCACTGTGAGAGTAATCATGGATGGACTTGTGTGATCACTAGGGTTGCAAGACTCAGCCGGATTACTGAAGGTTATTGGCCAAAACACCATCTCCTGGCCTGCTGACCAGGTAGAAGCTGTTAAAGATGAACTTAATCATGAGCTGCTGGGAAGGGGGGAATCTGAAGGTGGGACCTATGTCCTCACATTTTTCCTTCTGGCAGTGACTGTGGATCTGGATGGGGGCGTGGATGCTACCTCTCAGTGAGACAGGTCTCTTTCAGGAAGTCCTGGCATCAATGACCCAAGTCACAAAGATTGTTCATTTTCCAGTTTTCTAGGCTCCAAAGCAACATAGATGAAGTACCATAGGCTGGAGGAAAGCACACATCCTTTCTCTCTCCTGAAATGGCTCTGGTGCTGCAGGAAATCCTGAGAATTATTGAGGAACTCTTTGAGGTTCCTTGGAAATGTGAATGTTATATATCCTCATAAGTCCCTGCTCCTGGCACTGCACTGGAGGTTCTTGGATATACCTGCCAATGTGTTGTGCTGGGGTTAGTTTCCATTGAAGTACCTCAAGAAAATACTGTGAAGACAAAATAATTGATCCAGAAGCTAAAAACTTCTGGCAGCACCTTGCTCGAGAGACCCCTGCCTACTTATCAATTCCAACCATACTGTGTGAAGAAACTGCATACTAGATCCTTAGTAAATCATGCTTTTATGGGGGATGGGTAGGACCTGGAGGACACACCCCTGAAATGGACCCTGGCAGGCAGGCCCCTACAAAAAGTTCTTTGGCTAGCCCAGACAACGGGAAGATGTGATTTCCTGCTTGTTGTGCAGGCGGTGGAGTCTGAGCATTGTTTTGTTTATTTTCTGCTCTGCTATGGGATTTTGGAAAATCTAGAGCATTTCTCTGCACTTTATGTAACGCTAATTAGACTACAGACCTGTTACATGCAGGGAGCTTGGACTTTAGGGTGAGACTAAACTGAGCTTAAATCCCAGCTTTCTACTTCTCAGCGATGTGACCATGGACTCATCACTTACCATCTCTCAGCCATTTCTTCATGCTATAAAACTGTCTACTTTAGGGGATTGTTGTGAAGTTCAAATGAGACAACAAATGTAAAGGGCCTACAAGTACTTGACAATTAGTAAACAATGTATCCTGCTTCTTATTACTGCTTTTTATTTTATAAAAGCGAATGAGAGAATTATCTAGGTATGTAGTGTTTTTGTGGATATAGGTTGTCAATCAAAGGCACACTGGGGTCTGTAGTGGGGAAATGGGGAGGGACAGTGAGGGGTGGGGAGTTGGAGAGAGATAGCATGGGGAGAAATGCCAGATATAGGTGATGGGGAGGAAGGCAGCAAATCACACTGCCATGTGTGTACCTATGCAAAAATCTTGCATGTACCCCCATGCCTGTTCTTCATATGTACCCCCAAACCTAAAATGCAATAAAAAATGACAATTGTTTTCCAAATATATATATTTGAGTCTTAAGTAAATTTAATATTTATTTAAAATTTATAAATATAATATGAAAATATAGCATATAGAATAACACCTTATCTGGTGGCTGGCAATTTATGACACCAGAAATAATAGAAGTAAAACCTTTCAAATTTTGCATTTTTTTAATATATAAGTTTTTCATATGGCTAAAAATGCAATTACATATTCAGTGAGATCAATAAACATGAAGACTGAGAGAACAGAAATAATACCAATGGAAGAGAATGAAATTGTACAAAAAAAAAAACAACAACAGGATTATATGGTCACAATGTTTGAACTTTTCTCATGCACTGAACTTCCAAATAGCTGAAGTAAAAAGGAAAACATGAAGAATCACAAAAAATTTCAACTGTTATTCAAGGAACACATTTACATTATCTCATTTAAGAACCACAAAATATTTACAAGGTCAAAAATTGAAGTACACTAATGTTAAGTATCTTTTCCAGCTTCCATAGAAACCAAGGTCAGACAATAAATCATCTGACTAGAAACTCTATACTCTTTCCATAGTGTTGTGCTCAGAAAGAGGGGAGTGTCTTACCATTCCTCTGCTGCTTCTATCTACAAAGATGTGACTCTGATCATCATATAGAAATATAGAATTCCTAAAACCAATATAGAACCTCAGAAAAGCCTGAATAGCCAAAGATATCCTAAACAAAAAGAACAAAGCTGGCAGCATCACGTTGCCCAAATTCAAGCTATACTATAAAGCTACAGTAACCAAAACATCATGATACTGGACAAAAATAGACATATAGATGAATGGAACACAGTGGAGAAACCAGAAATAAACCCAGACACCTACAACCATCTGATCTTCAACAAAGTTGTTTTAAAAAATCAATAGAGAATTGACTCCCTATTCAATAAATGGTGCTGTAATAACTAGGTAGCTATATGCAGAAGAGTGAAATTGGACCTCTATTTTTTTTACCATATACAAAATTTAACTCAATGTAGATTAAAGATTTAGATGTAAGATCTCAAACTATAAAAGTTCTAGAAGAAATCCTCTGAAACACCATGCTGAACATCAGCCTTGGAAAAAAATAAGGCTGACATCATCAAAAGCAATTGCAACAAGACCAAAAGTTTGCTAAATAAACTATAGCACTTTTTGACAGCATAAGAGACTATCAAGGGCACAAACATAAAACTTGCAGAATGGGAGAAAATATTCACAAAATTTGCATCTGACAAAGGTCTAATATCCAGAATCTATAAGGAACTTAAACAATTTAACACGCAAAAAACAACTCTATTAAAAAGTGGGCAAAAGATATGAACAGACACTTCTCAAAAGGAGACAGCCAACAAACAGAAATAAATATTCCATATTACTAATCATCGAAGAAATGCAAATCAAAACCATAATGAGATACTATCTCATACCAGTTAGTGGCTATTACTAAAAAGTCAAAAAATAATAGATGCTGCAGAGGCTGCAAAGAAAAGCAAATAGTGGGATGTAAATTCATTCAACCATTGTGGAAAGGAGTTTGGAGAATTTTTTCAAAGAACTTAGAACTACCTTTCAACCCAGCAATCCTATTACTGGATATACACCCAAAGGAATGTAAATCATTCTACCAAAACTACATATGCGCTAGTATGAGCATTGCAGCACTATTTACAATAACAGACACATGGAATCAACCTAGCTGACCATCATTGGTGGATTGAATAAAGGAAATTTGGTACACATGCATCATGGAATACTACACAGCCATAGAAAAGAACAAAATTCTAGTCTCTGCAGCAATACGAATGATGCTAGAGTCCAGTATCCCAGGTGAATTAACGTAGCACAGTAACAAAAAAAAAAAAAACCCAAATACCACATGTTCTCATTTGTAAGTGAGAGCTAAACACTGGATACATATGAACATAAATACTGGAACAACAGACATTTGGGAATACTCAGTGGGTGAGAGAAAGAGGGAGTAAGAGTTGAAAAATTACCTATTAGCTACTATGCTCACTACCTGGGTGATAGGATCATTAATACCCACAAACTCCACATTAGAAAATATGCTTTATACACCTGTACGTGGAACAAAACTGTACATGTACCCCCTGAATCTCAAATGAAAGTTGAAATTATAAGAAAAGAAAATATAGAATCTTCAGTGTATTTTCTGGCCACGGTCTGCAGAGGCAGAATGGAGGCGATTCACTATTATCCCATTTCTTCTAAAAAGAGCCTAGGCTTCTGGAGCACAAAAATTGAAAACACAGTAAAATATGGATATCAATAAAAAGAAATCAACTTTTCTTGAGGGCTTGCTTGCATGCTATGCCTGGCTTAACCTATTTAATTTACAACACTCCTTTAAAGTAAGGACAATCACAAACCCCATTTTATCAACCAAAAACCGAGACTGAGACCAGTTGAATAAGTTGTCAGCTGTCATGTCATAATCTGGTAGGTGACACAGCACATGTGGAAGATACACCCTTTGGTTCCAGACTCCAGGTCTCAATTATTACAGTAGACTACCTTAGTAAAACCTGTGACTTTGATCCCATCTACCTATGAGAAATAAGGAAGCCCGTAAGGCTGGGAAACGCTGGGAAGAAGCAGAGTGGAAATTTAAGACCCCAGTTGGTTTCAGGGTCCTTCCATGTAAAAAGCATTTAGTTTGTGTGACTTGAACCTGAACCACCTGCTAGGGAGGTTGGAAAGACTCTGATCAGTTGCCAAGGATCCAAAGCCTTTAGAGGAAGCGAGACTAGACCTCAGGATAAAACGGGCTCAGAGGAGTGAGGAATGAGGTGTGAATGCTTTTCGGTGGAAGAAAGAATATCTTCCCTGTAAAGTTCCTTTTCTGAGATTTCCAGGAAGTAAAGCGTACATATTCCAAGCCAGGATTCTTGACTCCTTTGTTTAAGTATACTTATGTGTGATAATTAACGTTAATATACCAGTATGATTTCTAAAATCTTAAAATCGATGGCTTAATTCATTACTTAATGTAAAGAAATCTTCTACCAATCTTCATCCAACTTATCTTTTCTGTGTCACTCTGATGATTATTTCTGTGGAAATTTCTGAATCTCTCACAGTGATGATAATATGTTGATTGATTGATTGATTGATTTACACTCTTGTTGCAGGAAAGTTTTAAGCAGCTTCCTTAAAACGTAACAAGTTACCGTAAGTTGGCCCAAGGTAGAGAAGAAAAAAAAAATTGATTTTTAAGGAAAAAGATTCAGAATGACCTTCCAAATTACTAGGGAGCAATTATAAATTATTTTAAGCATTCCAGCAGTCACTAAAATACAAGAATAAATTTTTTTTTAAAAAGATAGTCACACAACTTGATGTGTACATGGTAGATAGAAACATGCACTAGGTACTTAACATGACTTTTCTTGAATCGTAACAAAATCTTTGCAAGATAGGTGGCATCATCTCTGTAACTACAGTAGGAATTAAGACAGAAGGCTAGCCCTGTGTCCTACTGATGTAGTATTTGAAGCCAAATGTATTTAGTTCCCAAGTCTGTGTTCTTGTCAACAAAGGATGCTGCTTCTCTTCACTGTGCATGGAGAAGCTCTAGTGTATCTATAATCTAGTGCATGCGTGCGTGTGTGTGTGCGCACGTGTGTGTGTGCGCGTGTTTTGGAATTATATTATCTCTACCTTTCTTTCTAGAGATTCTAGGGAATGTATGATGTTGCAAAGTGGTTACATTACAGGAGGGCAGCCAGCACTGGAAAGTCTTCTTCGTCAGGGTGAAGTTCTAAGACATGCAGCTCTTGAAAAAGCCAAGATGTACGTCTTTTAGACCGAATTCCTTGAAATCTCTTGAAGTAGTGTCTCAAGTCTGTTATCTCCACCTGCCACTTCCTTGTGTTTTTGTGAAAGAAAACCCCTCAACCCATAATTTTAGAAGCTTAAATGAAGCCTTTCCCCCACATATTCTCTCTCACCTGCAGAGTCAGGATCTTTTTGTTATACTTGTCTGGATGGTCATCAGTGATACCAGCATACTGCTCTTCTAATCCCAACTGTGTAGCTCCCTAGCAATCTCACTTCTGAAACAGTTGTCTTTACATTTTACACTAGAGGCAAACTTTTCTGTCTATAGAATAAATGTTGGAGCTTTCACCATGCTTTCCAAGTCTTGCCTATTTTTTTCTTTTTCTTTTTTTTTTTTTTTTTTTTTAAGTTTCCACTTTTCTCACTGGGAGAAAATTGAACCAATAGCCTAACTCAAAGGCTTGTTTTAGAAGAATGAAATCAAATGAATATATATGATATCACTGTTGTTACTTTTCATGTTTTAGCTGCTTATTGTTCAATTCCTTTCTGAGGAGTATCCCTGGTGGACATTGACCCCTATGTCATTACATATGTGACCCAGTTCAAGAGTGGTTCCCATAGTCCCCCTTTCCACAAGCAATAGAGCTAGATGGATTATGGGGCTAAGCTATGACTTAAGTTAGCCAATGAAAGTCTTGCTGCCAAGTACATGGGCCAGTGAAGTTCAGATTATTACAGTAGTGGTGTCAGCAGCACCTTCCTAGGGATCATGAGAGTGTTGTGGCTCGGGCTATAGAGATGTCAGACAAGGTCCATCTCAAAACAATCCCCTATACCTTTTTACCACGAGCCAAACATTAGGTTACTGTCCCCTATACCTTCTTACCACGAGCCAAACATTAGGTTACTATCCCCTATACCTTCTTACCATGAGCCAAACATTAGGTTATTGTCTTTATTTTTACTACCCAACTCAATTTTTATGTATAAGTCAGTTGCTTTAATAAACTATATACTCCCTAAAATGAAAAACTGTTTTCTTTGTCTTGTTTCTTACCTCCAGAGGTTGCTGCAGTGCTGAATGGCAATGTGAAGAACAGGGGGAAGAGCCACCAACGCAAGACGTGGAGGTGAAAGACAGTATAACCTGGTCCAGAATTCAAGCGGAACAGAAAAGAGGCCTTCTCAGACCCCACTCTGAAATTCACATTATCTGTGGGGTAGATTAATTGTGAAAATGACCCTAATTCTCTGCCTTTCCTATATCCTTGCCCTTTGTCATATAACTTTACGGTGCCTCACACTGTAACTCTGGGAGTAACCATCTGACTTCTTTTGGCCCAATGGTGTATTAGCACACGTGACACAAGCACAGGTTCGCAAGTGTCTGTACAGTTGCTCTTGGTCGCTGTTGTAGTTCTGCCACTGCTGTGAGAACATACCTGGGCTATCCTGCAGGAGGATGAAGGACAAGCTGTTCTTGATTGTCCTGGTTAAGGCCATATTAGGTGAGCAGACAGCCTGTCAATATAGCAAGTCTAGATGAAAGCAGCAGAAATACCAGACGACTCATGGCTGAAAACAGACTTATGGAAAAGCTCAGGTGGAATCAACCAATGCCCCCCCACCCGGTCCTCTGAACCCTGCAGACAGAAGCAAAATAAACATTTATTGTAGTATGCCACTGAGAGGTGTGGTTGTTTGCAGCACAGGACTTTATGGCAGTAAATAACTAATGCATCATATAAAGATCATATATAGGAATAAACAGAAGAATGGCAAAATGCTATTGAAAAGCAGATGCGGGGCAGGCAGCTAGTCTCATTCTACAGTTCAATGACTCCCTTAAGCTCACCAGCTTGAAGCATGCATGATTAAAATTAGTGCATCAATAAATTTACCTATTACTACATGTCATCAGCTGCTCAGGGACACTTGTCAGCTGTAGAAACTGAAACATTAAAGGTGCACATGGCTGGAGTTTAGTGTTTGTGGGGCAGAGAAATGGTCTGAGATGGGGCTGCTGACACAAGAAGGAGCCAGACAGAGATGGGTTTGGATGCTTTCCTAGAGTTATCAAGATGCTCCAGGGATTAATAAAGTCAGTCAAATAAATGAGATACCCTGGGAGTTATGGGCATTTCCTGGTATTAGTCAAGTGGGGGTGGATCCTTCTTCTACCTCTGTGAAAAGCTGGCTCTGTTCCTTGGTGAAAATGCCATCTGCTGCTGCAAATTTTACTGGCCTTGTGGGCTTTTATTTGAAGAATATTTGCCAGGTTATGTAGCATATAATCACAGACATAGGGCACCTTTAAATGGTGTAATTTTTCAAAGCAGAAAAGCCTTCTGTTAGAAAGAAGAAGGGAAGAAGACCAAATTAAATAACAATTATGAATAATACCCTACTCAACCCTTAACAAAAGGCTCTGGATTTTATAATATGTTCCTGCCAAAGGCCATGTGTAATATTTCCTTGTTAGTAGCTCCCAACCACTATGAAATCCACAAAACCTCTCCCAGCTGTTGAAGACTTATTCTCTGTCCTTTCTCATTCTGGGACACAGCCATAAAATTTAGAAAATATGACTAAGTTTCCCAACTTGAATGACACTAATAGTGATTTTCGAAGGCTTTGGAGAAAGATGTAAGAAAACCACCGTGCATGTCTACTTAAAAACTGTTCTATTTAATCATTTGTAGTGTTCCAAAGGTGGGGGGTGGGGCCTGGCTATTTAATAAACTGGCATCCAATGACCTGACTAATGCTGGGATTTAATTAATAATCAGCAGAAGTAAAATTACAATAAAAAATTGAGGTTCGAAGCATTAAGAAGAAATTGAGCCCGTAGGTAAATTTACTTCTTTAAAAAAAAAACAAAAAACTCTTTTTAGGACTTTAAACATGGGGAAAGTTACGAATTCTCTTAACATACATGAGGCTGTAGTACCTAATTTTGCTGGAGTCAAATGTCTCTTGAATAGAGAATAGCAATACAAAGCTTGTGCTTCTGAGAATAACACACCAACTGAGAAGAAAGTACCTTGAAAATAATTAAGAAAACCTGTGATGCGTCCATTCTTCATTTATTTGGAGTGTCTAACGAGTTCTTTGGGATATCGACTGAGAACAAGCATGTATGGTGCCCGTGACAGAGCCAGGCAACATGCCACACACATGTTTTCACTTATTTAATTATTACAACAGTGTTTTGGAGTGGATACTGTTTTTATTCCCATTTTAAAATAAGTATGTGAAGGCTCAGAAAGGTTAATTATGCTGCCCAGGATCACGCAATTAGGAGGTAGCCGTCAAGCCCATGTCCAGGTGTCGCTAGAGCTCATGATTTAATCACCACATTTGATTATTACCAGCTTTTGACACTACCTTTGTTGAGGAAGCAAAGTACTGGTGACCCTTTAATTCCAAAAAAAAGCGGGGGGTATCGGGGCTGTTTTTTATTGACTCTTGGGAACATTCTGACTAAATGAAGCAGTTACTGACCATCAATGCAGGACAGTCAAGAGACCTTTTAATTTGTATCTAAGTATCGGTGTTTCTTTAAACTTTGCTATAAGTACTTAGAAATTCATGGTTAGTTAGACTAAATTGTTTCCTAAATTAGCAAAGCATTATCTTTAATAGAAAAGGCATAGTTACCTAGAAGGCTTACTATATTGCTACTCATGCTGAAGAAAGCTTAGGCAGTTAGCTCTTGAAGCAATGGGGCAAGGAACTTGGGGGTACTTCCTCCAGTCTTGCAAACCTAAATCAAAACTGTAGTCATAAATGCCACAGAGTGTGTCAAGGCCCTTGAATCACAGGGCCCCTGTATTATCCTTTCATCCAAAGGTAAGAGCGAGTGCTCTCCCTTGCCTTTGCTGGTACTCTTGAATACCTTGGAAAATTTATGCTTCTTTAATGATGCCAGCCCTTGTATTCTTGTTGGGAAAATAAGGTCGAAAAGAATGTGTCCAGAGGTGTTTTAATACAGATTTTATGATTATTTAGGAATGTTGAGATCAGCAGATCAGGAGGTGACTGCCATTGGGAAGATGGTTTGCTACAGATCTCAAGAAGAGCAGGTATGCTGTGCCTGGTGAAACCATACTAGAGGAATACTAGGGCCAGTCGAGAGGCAGAGGGAGAGGAGGAACTATGGACAAAAGCCTCTAGTGTGATTTCTATAGGAAGAAACAGACAAGGCAAGGTAAGCAGGTGTAGGATTGGCTTGTTTGAATAATTTCAGTGGGATCAGGGTTGTAGGCGCTATTTGTAGTTCACAGGTACCCGGCCCTCAGGTAATGGGGCAGGTGGATAATGGCAGGAAGTGTGGTAGGGTGTGGGCTCTGGATTGGTTAACTTGCATTTAAAAGGCATGCTCTTGGGTATGTTGTTTACTAGCTCTAGAAGTTGGGTAACTCTGGCAGGGGCAGTCCCTCCAGGGTTACCAAGGCCCCAGATGTTAAAGCATCAGAATACGGAAAACAAAAGACAATGTTAATAAAAAAAGGAAACTTTGAAGAGTTCATTTTTCTAAGTGGAAATATGGTGTGTGGGTGTGGGTGCGTGTACATGTACACACTGGGGGGTGTCTGTATGCCTATGCTGTATTAATGTGTTTTACAGCATCACCTGAAGTCTTAGAATTGTTAGTGATTCAATATGCATTTCTAGGAAATGAGGATTCCACATGCACTATGTTATAAATAGCATATGTGTCCCCACCCATCTTTTATTGGCTTGGCCTGAGTCCAAGAATTCTAGTTAAGGAGCACAAGAAGTGTTTTATGAACTCTTCCTCCATTTTAAGGAAGTCATTGATTCTGAGTGGAGTTAGAGTTTCTATCATGGAGGTAATTATTTTAGCCTCTTATTCTGACTAGCTCAGCTAAACTGACAGCTGTGGCCATTACTGAAGGTGGAGAATAAAAGCAGATGGACAGGCCATTCACTAAACAACAGCAGGAGGCTCATCCTCCTCTATCGTGTGACTGAAAGTTGTTCTTAAGAGTTGAGATTTTAATTAACCTATTTATTCTTATTCCATAAGAATGTGTATTTATTAACTGCACATTCTAACATTAACGTAGGCACCTTGGGGTTATACAAAGAGAAACTAAACAGGAAGCATAGAGCTCTAAAAATAAGTCTTAGTAACAGTTTCCAGAAGGCAAAAACCATTTATTCATTTGATAATTCAATCTCTTATGAAGTCTTCAGTGTTTCCTGAACCTTGAGAAAGACATTATTTTCCATTGCTCTTGGGACCTCCAGAAAACCACCGAGATGGTAGAGACTCTATATGTATTTGGGAAACAAGAAAATCAAGATGTGGGGCTCCAGAGTCATATATACCTAATCTCAAATGTATCTATAAATCGCACTGGTTCTAGGACTTTGGAAAAGTTCCTTAGATATCTAAGACTTGTTTTCTTCATTTGTGCAAGAAAATAGTATTTAAAAAAAATTATAGTGGTTGACAAAATTAGAATTGTTGTCAGAATAACCTAAAAAATTATGTGAATTACTCAACACTGTGCCCAACTCATATTAAATACTCACAAATTTCTTATTGTTATTAACTTTGTTAGAAATGCAATGTGTTAAAGTAGAAAGATGCTAAGAGTTCATACCACGGAAGTAGGTCTGAGTCTCAATGCTGATTCTGCCCCCTGCTGAGTGTGTAATCCCGAGTATGTTACTCAACATTTCTGAATCAGAAATAACCAAACCTACATTTCAAAGGTTTCCTGAAGCTGGAAGATAATGAATGTGGAATGCCTGTAACTTATTATTTATTGATTTCCAAAATGAGCAATAGCTGTAATTATTAGTGTTATCTACTGATTAACAATCTTAGACTCAAGAACATGAGCAATGCATTTCTGAGAGAGAAGAAGGTAGGGCAGGGAGATGAGAGAATCCTTTTGCTTTTTACTATATTCTGTTTTTCTTGGCATGGCTGGAGCAGAGGTCACTGGTCGCTGTCTGTACAGAATGCCTGTGGTTCCACCCACCAAACCCAACATGCCTTCTGTCCAGTCTCCAGGACCTGCGTTGATGTCTGTCTCTGTGGCTACTTATGACCACATTTGGAGAAAATCCAGCCAGCTGGGGAGGCTTGTGTGTAACCGTGTGTTCCTGGGTGCCTGCCAATGGATTCATTTTGCTGGAGGAATGTGTAATATGTGCTGAGATTCTGTGGGGTCTCATAGTGAGAGGACAGTCATTCAGGGCCAAGGGGATCTGGAGCCTGGAGAGGGCAGGCAGCAGGATGTGCAGCTGGGTCTTTACATGGAGGGTGTCACAGATATCAGCCCAGCCTCAAAGGGTTTGTTCTATTCCTGAAGGGAGGGACTGAGAAGGGTCTATGAATAGAGCCAGTAACAAATAAGACAGTAGAAAATTAAAGGATGAGAAATGAATCTAAACGCAGATGACCTGGGTTGAAGATGGTTCTCCCACTTCCTAGCTGTGTCCTTCTGTTTCAGCATCTTTCTCTCTCTGTATCTGTAAACTAGGGATAATAGAATAAAGAGCATCACACATTCATTCTGAAGATCAAATCAAGCACTTGCTGTAAGTTTCCTTGATCATGACTGACACTTTTGCACCAAAGGGCAAAATTTAGGGATGTATTTTTCTTGCCAGTGAGTATTCCAGAGAAAGACATACATGAATATTGGTGGTGGAAATGTAACTTATATGTAAATCATGTTGTATATTATAAATTTATATATCAACACATTGATGCCTAAGAAATGTGAGTACTTATGCAATTCTATTCAGAAATCCAGTTCCTGCTGTTACTAGTCTATTCTCATGCTGCTTATAAAGATAAGTCTGAGATGGAGTAATTTATAAAGGGAAGGATGTTTAATGGACTCACAGTTCCATGTGGCTGGGGAGGCCTCACAATCATGGCAGAAGGCAAAGGAAGAGCAAAGGGATGACTTACATGGCAGCAGGCAAGAGAATGTATTCAGGGGAGCTCCCCTTTATCAAATCACCAGCTCTCATAAGATGTATTCACTGTCACAAGAATGGCAGGGGAAAGACCTGCCTCCATGATTCAATTACCTCCTACTGGGTTACTCCCATGACATGTTGGAATTATAGGAGCTACAATTTAAGATGAGATTTGGGTGGGGACACAGCCAAACCATATTGCCTGCAAATCTGGTCCATAGAAATAATAAAACACTGTCATCTGTAAGTACATACGGGTGAGTATTGAGATGACTGGCTGGTAGGAAAAGCATGATTTATAAGTTTATATGTCTAAGTATGTTCATTATGGTATTATTGTCATCAACAAAATAGGCATCAACAGAGAATGGCTGAATAAATTCTGGTATAATCAGATAGAGAGCAGTGAACTAACTTCCTAACTCTATTTTGATGCTACTTTCCTTTCCAGCTACTATTGTCTGTCTTCCTTCTCTTTGGAAGAACTCCTTTAAAAAAAAACGTGGTCTCTGGTCTCTGAGTTCAACTCCTCTTTTTCCTATTCTCTTAAGCCTGACACTTTTGTTTGTACCATCCAGCAAGGCTGCTCTTGTACAAGTCATTAATGCTGCACCCAGCAGTTAGTTCTGAGAACTCACCTGAGTCTGCAACACGTAACGCAGTTGATCACTCCTCCCTCTGGAAACACGTTCTTCCCTGAGCTTCCAGAAAATTTAAGACTTCTTGTTTTCTTGCTACAGTATTGATTGCTCCTTCTCAGCCCTCTCTACTGGTATTTCCTCTTTAGCCCCACCTTAATGTTGAATATCCCGGAGCTCAGCCCTTGGTGTTGCCTGCCCTATCTAGACTCACTCTCTCTTGGTGATATCATCCAGGCTTATTACTTAAATAACTACTATACTCTCACTACTAATTTATATTCAGTACACAGCAGGGGCTTAAATATTTGTAGAAGGAAGGAAGAAAGAAATGAAAAAAGGAAGGTGGAAAGAAATAATAAAGAAAGAAAAAAGGAAGGAAAGAAGATAGTATTGTTACCTTGAAAAGGTAGACACTAGAGGTATTAAAAACCTGACTATAAGAGCATGAATTCTTGAGCCCAGGTAACCTGAGCTCAAACATAGAACCTCTCCCTTCCAAACTATGTAACTTGGGGCAAGTTATTTAATTTGTTGATGCTTCAGTTTTCTCATCTGTAAAATGGGGACAACCACAGCAATCTCATTTGCTTAGAGGTAGTTCCTAAACCTAAAGATGCTAGGACATGTGAAACACTTAAAAAGGTACCTGTATAATAGAATGCCTTGCACAAGAACATCTTAATGACTTAAAAGTGGTGAAAAGCTAGTTAAGATTCCAATGCACAAATCATAAAATGGAATAATTACATACATTTCTGGATCTATATTTGAGACAATACCTTAGGTAGTGTTAACAAATGAATGACATTTTGGGAAAATATACTTTTAATATTTAAAATTAAGGAGAAATTAATTTCTGAGATATGCCTTGATTCCAAATTAGCAGAACAAAGCAGAAAACTACAGTAGAAAAATGGGCAAAGTGACCCGGCAATTTACAGAAATGGAAGTACAAGTGTCTGAAGAGTATACAAAGATATGCTTGAGCTCATCGGAAATCACAGGAGTGAACATTAAAAATAATGAGATACTACTTCACACAGATTGGAATGATAAAAAATAGAAATGTTCGGACTATCATTTGCTGTCAGGACTTTAGGAGATAGAAAATTTAAGCACTGTTGATGGAAAGTAAAGTGTAGCAACCTTTCTGGGAGGCATGTAAGCAATTTTCCCATGTGTATAGTCCAGAATAATTCTTGCAAATGTTTGTAAGGGATCACATGCAAGCCTGACTTTCAGTGTTATTTTTAGTGTCAAGGAACTGAGGTCAACCAAAGCTAACCTTTAAGAAAATAAATAAGTGATAGGTGTTCATTAAGGGACTGTGGGCATCAGAGGGAACGCAAACTAGGTATCATAGCCACATGGGTAGATCACACCAAAAATGTTGAGTTAGAAAAAAAGATGTTATAACATAATATCATTTCTGTGAATTAAAACACAAATATAAAAAACAGCTGCTATGTTATAAAAACATACTATTGATAATATTTGAGGGCATACAT